>NW_027120860.1:0-66137 GCF_030686945.1 Centruroides vittatus | reverse complement strand
CATTCCTGGACTTATCTCTTTAAACATCAGTAAAGTTTTCTTATCATTTTCTAAACATATTTCTCTCATGTCTTCTGCGCACCGTTCGAACGAACCATATAATCCATTACATACCTCATTAATTTCCCCATCCTTGTCGACAATTATAAAACCATATTTTCCTTGTCCTTTCCAAATATCTTTGACTTTAAAATAACGAAGGATAAATGGAAAATTATCAGGAACATCGAACGAGAAATTTTTGGCTGCAGAAACACATGCATCCAAGCTCTTATATAAGCACTTAGAGGCTGAATAATTTTTAGAGTCGCCGTAAGTAAGTACGAAACCATACATCCCCATGATCCTGGCTTAAATATAAAACTAGTTCCCTCTTTTTAAGAAAGTAATTTATATAAAAATAGTGACCAATCATATTTTCTTTTAAAAAACCTAACAACCAATCGCATGTTTTTAATTAACAGCAATCGTGTTAAAAAATAATAAAATGAACTGCAATTTGACTTCAGAGTGTAATCCTCTTTATTTTTATAACTCAGTTTGTATCATTCATTTACATTAAAATCTATATTAATTTAATTTTATAATCCAAAGTGTATCTTTTCTATACTACTTACATTCCGTCATTATATAGCTGAAAGTTAAACATGTATCCAAATTACTCGAAGCATAGTTTGTGCATTGTGTGTTTTCTACGACCAGTCGTCGTCACATTACAGATATTTGGAATTAAAATTATGTACTGCAATTGTGAGAAGCCGGCCAAAAAATGGAAATATTTGTCGAAGTTATATCCTTTGTACCAAATTGCTATAGAAATATTTATGTGGACTAACTTAGTACTTGTTACCCAAGAGATAATGGACAATTTGTGTGTGTGTGTCGGATTGATTAGAGTGTTTCCTAACAATCAAATACTCCTAAAATGTATTTTTGCTACAATTGGTATTTTTACAGTGTTTCAACTCAGTTTGTTTAAAAGGAAGAGACTTTATTTACCTAGAAATAACAGTGGATATGAAGGAGAAGAAAAAGAAATGACAGATATGATTCACAGAATTTTTATTTGTGTCATCACAGTTTTATTTTTTTCAATAATTATAATCATTACTATGATTGACTTGTCTCTTTATCCTACTGTGAAGAAAATAACTAACTCAGGGTTTGAGCTAGCATTCTGTAATCTGAATGTCACATTAACGATCATCTATGTAATTGGACAATTAGATTGCTTTATACTTGTTATAGCAACATTGTTCGTGATGATTACGAAGAGATTCGTGCATTTATCTGATGTGGTCGATAAATTGAGAATTGAAGAAAATTCCTTAAAAACTAAAATCAAAACCTTGATCGAAACTCATTGGGATTTATGGACTTATATACAAGAAATAAACTTAGTTTGTGAAGCATATATTCCAGCCGCATATTGTTTCGCAGTGTATGAGACAAGTTTCTTATTTTGCGCAGTGTTTTTCTTTGATCTTGGTTATATAATGCTTCTTGTATTTTTTATATTTTTGATAACTTTCGTGGTCGGTTTTATGATTTTAACTTTCCTACTATCACGGTTTTCATCTTTGGTAAGTTAAACTTAAACATATTTCTTATTAACTAGATTTAAAAACATTCGTAAAAAAGAAATTGAAACTTTCATGAATTAAAATGGGATGTTTATAACCGATTTACGAGCAATAAAGTAATAATTTATTCTAAGTGTTAAGACGATAAACGTCTGTAAAGATAAAATGTCTTTTAACATAATAAAGTCCCTTTTCTATCGGTGTATTCAAGATATCGGCTTTGTGAAACAATCTTTACATGAAGAGTTCTTTCATTTTAAGCACAGCTGTAGGAATTATTTTAACAAATACAGGTTGTTCCAAAAGTCTCCATACATTGACACAAATCAAGCCCTTTAGTGGCCGAATAAATGAAACTATTGAACACTGGTAGTTGGTTATTGATTCGTACCTGATTAATGAGTGGTCACCATGCAGTGTTCTGAATTTTCTTTACGTGTTTCACACCTAAACAGAATCTAGTTTCCACGTAGGAAATCCTGCTAGAAGTTACCCCATTGGCAGATCATCCATGTGTTTGTTCCGTTACTGCCTTACTCTATCAATCCACTGACACAAATCTTAATGCTGTCATTTTAATGTTTTGTGAGTAAAGTTACATTTCAGCTTTGTATATCTGAGATAAGCAAAGGGTCAGGGGTTAATCCTCGCTAACCACTTACTCTGCACGAGTTGGCAAAACCCGATCTCTTTGTCGTTGGATGGCTAGGAGGGCAAAAAGTGAGTGGGGAGGTGTGTGTCGGTAAGTCGACAGGCGGTTCGAATTGACAGGAGACAGGTTAACAAAACAAAACATTTATTGAATAACTAGAATAAAACACGAAGCGATTACAAACTATTCTACGATAAACTATGAGATTAAATGCGGTTTACATACGCTTGAATGCAATTATATGCAAGTTTAACTAAGATTGCTATGCGTTAAGATCCTAACTAAGACGGCTATGCGTTAAGCCTATTGTCGTTGCGGGAGAGAGAGTTTACATAGGTCCTAACAAAATACCTCTTGGTGTGAGATAGAATGATATAGTCGCTGATGATATGGCTGGAGTGTAGCGGTCGCCAATGATATGAAAGAGTCACTGAAGGTCTTCTCTGACGGGATTCCATTCCTGGGCATGGAGATAGACACAAGTATAAAAACAATTTTCTATGCGAACGCGCTAAGTTTCCGGTCCCGCGAGCTTTTATAGTGTTAGTGTGGGAAGCGGTTGGTTATTGACAATGACTTGCAAATTCTTGACAGCTAAGTGTCAACTTTCCACCTAACTGTTGTTAGTTACTGGAGACCTCTGCTCCGTTTCTCCGCAAGTAGTTTTTTTCTATCTGTTATTGTGTACAATATTTTTGAACAAAAAATGAGTTTTCTTTCATTTACAAAAATTTTCCCGCTAAAATCTGCGGTCTTACACCATTCTTTAAAATTATAATCCAAGTATAATTTTAATCTTCGGAGTTTTCTCTCGCTTCTGAAATTTTGGAGTCGACAAAAATTTCCGACCAACATGGTTTTCTCACGGAAATACAGACGTTTCCCGACAAAAATCTGCGCGGGACGAGTCCAAACATCGCTGCGTGACATGTGCACACACATAGAAAGAAAGCGAAGCATGGTGTGAGGCTGCGGATTTTAGCGGGAAAATTTTTGTAAATGAAAGAAAACTTTCATTTTTTGTTCAAAAATATTGTAAACAATCACAATAGAAAAAACTCCTAGCGGAGAAACGGAGCAGAGGTCTCCAGTAACTAACAACAGTTAGGTGGCAAAGTTGACACTTAGCTGTCAAGAATTTGCAAGTCATTGTTAACCTGTCTCCTGTCAATTCGAACCGCCTGTCGACTTACCGACACACACCTCCCCACTCACTTTTTGCCCTCCTAGCCATCCAACGACAAAGAGATCGGGTTTTTTCAACTCGTGCAGAGTAAGTAATCAGAGAAGATCAATTTCTGAGCCTCTGCTTATCTTACACTGGTGTCGGAAGTAAGGTGAAGCCCCCTTCCAGGCTTTCGACAGGTTTGTCCGTATTAGACAGGTTCGGCTTAGATAGGTTTGTCCGCCTTAGACAGGTTTTGGGACAATTTAAGAAGTCTCGTGCAGTGCACCTAGGATCAGTCAGGCTAAGAACAATAAAATGGAGAACAATGGAAGGGTATACGAAGACAGAAATAAAAAGAATTAACGTCCAGACGGACAGGACGAGCCCCCGTTGGACACAGAAAAACCCGGTCAAGGTGAAGAAGCAACAGTTCACGCTAAACTGCTTCACTTCGGACACTTGTAACGGACCATATTGTTCATACTAGGTCTTAGAGGATCGAAAATAAACTCCCAAGACGAAGAATCAAAGAGAAGTCGACCAAACTGCACATCCCTTCCTGTAGAAAATGTGCTCAACGTAAATTATAGGCGAATTAGAGCAAATGAGCAAGATAGGCCAGAGTTGGAGCAGATGGGCGAAAGTGTAAACCCTGACAATGAGAGAGAGAGAGAGAGAGAGAGTATTTAGCTATGACTTTTTGGTAGCACGTTTACCTCTCATACATAGAAAGAAAGTCGTCGGACATTTTTTTTAGGACTAAAGGCCGAATTCACTTTGTGCATCGAGATCCTGCAGCAGACATCAGAAAGGCGAGACCCACGTCGATCGCAGTCCACAAACACCGACCACATAGAAGCTACATCAAAAAACTTTGAGTTGTTTCAACTGTCAACAATCAGCCACAATCAGCAGCTGTGACTGCAAGGTCAAAGATTTTTGTAAATCATCAATGAAATTTGTAAACGCGTTAGAAGTGCCTCTGACCCTCTGCTTGTCTCACATATGTATGGAAACTTTTGAGAAACACTATATATATATATGTATATTGCTTATATTTAAGTATACATTATTGACATTTCTATTGATTTTAGTCGTTTGTTACTAGTGTTATTTTCGGGGAGGGTACCAATGGTCTTGTGACGTCTAAAAGAAAAGAAAAATATGAATTAAGAAGTGCTTAATTTCTTAGAATGAAGAGTAATGTTTTAGTGAACGTTTTATACATACGTTCGTTCAATAGACAATCATACGTAACATTTTGTTACAAGTGAATACTTTAATTTTCAAATGTATTTCAGACATCACACAAATCGTTATCTAAATCCATTTTTTTTTATTTTTCTCAGATAATGATTTGCAATTTCTTTAAAATTTTTATTTTTAAGTTTAATGGTTTTTCTCTGTTATTTCTTATAAGTTATAATGTAACACCATATTTTCGAAAAAGTCCCTTTGCATAGCCCGAAGAGCTAGAATATTCCACAGAAGGCTTAGACCAGGGGTGTCCAACCCGCGGCCCAATAAACGTGTGAACAAAACCGACAGATTTTTTAAAATTTTTATTTTTATTTATTTATCTCAACGGCATAAACTGAAAAAAGAAGTTTCACAAACCTGTAAACTTGTACATATTTTATTTTTGAGTGGAAAGGAATATTTTCAAATACTTGGAAACGTGTGAATGAGGAAGCAATACTAAATAAAGCTGGGAGTTGTGACTCAAAAAATTATAGACTCAAATTCGGGGAAAGGAGAGAAAGGCCAAAAGATAAAAAGTAGTGAAAAGGTTAAATAGTCTTTCTGTTATGCAAATATTGACCCTTCATTTTTCCATCTTTTGTCCTTTCTCTCTTTTCCCCACATTTGGATCTACCATCCTTTGAGTCCCAACTCCAGTTTTATTTAGTATTTCTTCTGGCGTTGCAAGATTTGACTACTTTGCGCCAAATTTGGCTACCCTTCTTTTAGTTCGACGTAAAAAATATCATTTGGCGCATTGACTACTTTTTGGGCCACACGTTATTTATAAATTTATTAGTAAAGTAAAAATGCACTTTAAAATGGTGTTCGTCGTTTTCTATTAATTATAGACCCAAATAAAACAAATATTTATGTTTTTCAAATAAATTCTTGTTTGTCTCCTTTATAATAAATGAATGTATCTATTTCTAAATAAAAATTGAAGCAATTTTCTAAAATATTCCTTTTTGTGATAAAGTTCTAATACTTATTACTATAATCTAGACATGTTAATCCCAAAATATACAAGTATATTTAAGGATTGGGCTACAATTTACTTTAGCCACAAGCAGGGCTGGATTTACATAAGGGCATTTAGGGCCGGTGCCTAGGGCCCCCACAAAACTATGTGTAAACATAAGTTATTTTTTAATTACCGCGACAGCCTAATGTGGCCTAATCATGAGGGCCACAGGCAGAGAAAACCAAACCCGGGAAAATCCTATGAAACATCGGAAAATTTCGGGAAAGAATTTTATATAGGTATTTTTCAATTAAATTAAAATAATTAGTTTTACACAATAAAATATATATATGATTAAAATAACCTTATTAAATTCCTACTATTAGTTAACACTCTCCCTATATATAATTATACATCTTGTTCAAATTTTCAATCGTTAATAATATACTTTTTATTCATCCACTCATGTTCAAATACATTTTTTTAAACTTGTAGTAAATGACACGTGAGGTTAATACAGTTTTTTCAAAAATTAATTCATTAATTAAATTTAATTGATTAATTTTAGTTTTATATTGGAGAAAAAATTTCTCTTATATAAGATATTTAGCATATGTATATACATATTTATATTAATTGTAATTATTTAATAAAAAGTAACTAGAATAAAATTTTTCTTTGTTGAAATAAGTAGGAATTGACTTTAAAAAAATTTTTTTATATTGCTTATTTTTAAATGAAATTTACAACTTCCTAGTTGAAATCTAGTTGAAAGTACAGCATTTTGTGTAAATTTTCTAAATCATCAAATTTGCCTACTCTTACGGGGGCCCCCACCGTATTTGTGCCCACAAGTATATTATATATACTTGCGGCCAAAACTCCATGTCCTCTTCCAATGATGCCAAGAGAAACAAAACGGTTGGACACCCTTGGCTTAGACTTCACAAATAATTAATAAATAATAATTATTATAATTATTTAATTAATATAAATAAGATATTTTTGAAAAATAATTGATTGATGATATTAATTTTAATTTTCCTAGCTTTACGGAAAATTCATCGAAATCGATAGATTGTGTTCTGCTGATTTACCGTTAGAAACCAAAATGAAGGTAATGCAAATAAATTCAAATTCTTTCGATTGGCCTATAAAAGTAATACATTAAACAGTTTTATTTCTTTAAAAAGATGCTGAATTTTATGAAAAGATATGGTAAAACTCCATTTGGAATAGACGTCGGCGGATTCTTTTACATTAAAAAGAATTTCTTCATTCGAGTAAGTTCTTTCAGTATATTCTTTTACTCTTTATTAAACATTGAGTATACACGTCGTTAAAAATATCATTTATAACCACATCTGTGCAAATATATTTGTAAGTTATTCTTAAAAATCATTAAATACAGAAATCTGTTTATGTATACATAATAATTTTTAAATATTTTTTTAAAGGGTCTGAGTGCGATACATTCAGCGCTGTCTGTCTTGACTGAACTTTTCGCTGCAAAGAAGCCATCTTGTAAAGTTAACATTGGAGACTTAATACAATAACGTAATTTTGTCTCACAGGCTGACTCAGACACTGACGTGAAAGCTTGAATGTAAGCAGACTTAATACAGAAAAATGAAATACTGCATTTAGTGTCGTCTAGTCAGTGGCGTAGCGTAGTGGGGGCGGCAGGGGCGGCGCGCCCGGGCGGCACTTATAGGGGGCGGCAAAATTTCACAATAAATAATAATATCTTGTAAAAATAACTAAATAAGGGGCGGCGAAATTTTTTTCCGCCCCGGGCGGCTGACACCCACGCTACGCCACTGCGTCTAGTGAAGACTTAGAAAACATTTGAAACCTCAAAAAGTGAACGTTTTAACGAAACTTCAAAATTTGACTCTCGACTCTGTCGCAGTTTAATACATTCTGTCGACATTTAATTTAAGCGTTACCTGCTTAATTTTTAAATTTTTATAAGTTTTAAATACTTTCCTGGACATAAATTTTTTTACAGCTTTAATATTAGAAAAAAAACAATTGACCTTCCGATTACTCGTAATCCCTTCGTATTTATTCTGAGACCGCATCATTTCTGGCAGACGAATCTAAATTTAATCAGAACTTTTCAAAACTTTTCTCACAGGATGGAAAAAGTTTCAAAAAGTTGTGTGTGACAGACTAATTTAATGCGTAAAAAGTGGAAATTTTATAAATTAACCTTTAATTTAAACTCGATTTTAGCCCTTTCACAGATTTATTATTATTACTTGTTGTATTCATCATTAGCAATACTATAAGACCTAAATAAATCGTTATTTAATTGAAGAAAATACATACTTTATTTTAATTAAATTTTTTAACGGTTAATTCCGTACTTCATCATTAATATCCGCAGCCCTAAAATAAATAAATGCAGATTTTCTTAAAACACAAAGTATTCTTCAATAGGATAATACGCAAACGATTGATTTTTGTTTGTATCGCAGTCACGTGTCAAAACCGCATCGATAGTAAAATAGGAAATACACAATATCGGTATCTAAAAGCATCAAATTAATTTACTTTCATCCAAGGTTCCACAAATTTGCAGTTGACTCAATTGTCTTGTACCAAGCGAAACAGAAGATAAACGATAATTAGAATACTCACATAGATTACAATATTGAAAATTAAAAAAGGAAATAACAGGATTTTAAGACATTGGCTTAATACGTTTACTAAGCAATTTTAGTCGGGTGACTGCAATACAACACAAATCAAGTGTTTGCGTAATATTGTATTAAAAAAGTTTTCTCTTTTAAGAAAACCTGCATTTAGTTTATGTAGAGAAATATGTTGCAATAGAGATGCAGAACTGAAGATCAAAAATTCCTAGTATTTACATTCTCTCTTTCGATAGCTAAAAGTAAAATATGTATCCAAGTAACCAGAAGCGCAGTTTGTGCATTGTTTGCTTTCTACGACCAGTTCTCTAGTCGTTTGAAACATTTGGGATTAAAATGATATATTGCGATTGTAGCAAGTCTGCCAAGAAATGAAAATACCTGTCGAAGTTATATCCTTTGCATCAAACTACTATAGAGATATTTATGTGGCCGAACTTAGTACTTGCTACCCAAGAGATAACGGACAATTCAGTGTGTGTCGGATTAGTTCGAATGTTCCCTAACAATCAAATACTGATAAAATTCATATTAGTTACAATTGGTATTTTTACACTAGTTCAATTCAGTTTGTTTAAAAAAAAAAACAAGGCTTTATTTACCTAGAAATAACAGTGGATATGAAATAGAAGAAAAAGAAATGACAGATATCATTCAGATATTTATTTATTTGTAGCCTCACAGTTTTATTTTTTTCAATAATTCCAGTCATTACTGTAATTGATTTGTTTCTTTATCCAACTTTGAAGAAAATAACTGACTCAGAGTTTGAGCTGGCGTTCTGTAACCTGAATATCACATTAATGTGCATTTATGTAATTAGACAATTAGATTGCTGTATACTTGTTATGGGAACATTGATTGTGATGATCTCGAAGAGATTCGTGTATTTATCTGATGTGGTCGATAAATTGAGAAAAGAAGAAAATTTCCTTAATACTAAAATCGAAACTTTGAACAAAACTCATTGGGATTTATAGACTTATATACAAGAAGTAAACCTAGTTTGTGAAATATATCTTTCAGCCGCATATTGTTTCGGAGTGTATGTGACAAGTTTTATCTTCTGCGCAATGTTTTACTTTGCGCAATGTTTTACAATGTGATCTTGATGATATAATGGGTCTTGTGTTTTCTATATTTTTGATAATTTTCGTAGTTTCATTCACGATTTTAAATTTCCAACTATCACGTTTCTCATCGTTGGTAAATTAAACTTAAACCTATCGTGTGTTGTTAATTAGATTTAGAAACACTCTTAAAAACATAAAATTGAAACTTTCATGATTTAAAACGGGATGTTCATAAACTGTTTACGAACAATAAGGGTGGTCAGGTGTTACGTGTTTCGTCATTATAAACAATAATTTCACTTAATTTTATATTCTTTCATAATTGTTTCAAATGGTTTTTCTTAATAGATAGATTAAAATATTTTTTATATAATAAACTGAATTTATAATTTATATAATTTATTACTGTGTTGATATTTTCGAAATAATAAAACATTCGAGTTATTTAAACATCAAATTAGCTATATAATTCAGATAATTATATTTCATTGTTATTTTTCAAGAATGTAAGCACATTTCTTATTAAAAATATATTTTGTTTGCCGGTTTTTCGTAATACGTTTAAATAATTCAAAGTATTTGCGATAGATGGCGTCTCATTATTATTATACAAAAATTCTTATACGAAATATAATGACTATTTCAAACGAAAGATGGCGTTGCGTATTTTTCGAACTTAAAAACATATAATTACAGTATATGAAATTATTAGTTTCGTGGAACACACAGTTTTATGTGAAATGTTTATTGTTTTATTAATTAAAATACTTTATTAATAGTTATTATTTTTTTCTCAATATATATCAAAACATCGAATTGGCTCTATAATTATGATAATTATGTTATCGTTTTACATTTCTCGCGTGTATGTGTAAACCGTTAAATAGGTTAGTAAATTCAACACCAAAAACTCTACTTTGAGGAAAAAATTTATTTACTGAAATTTTTGTACAAAAATTATCGATTTTTTTCGTAAAAAAATATATATATAGAACTTTACAAAAAAGTGGTCAAAAATCAGGAAAATTCGGAATTAAAGATTCACGCCAAAATTATCTCAAAGTTACCAGGCTTATGTAATTTCCTTAATAAATTTTAAAACTTAATTATTAATTATTAAGCGTATTATAATTAAATATAGAAAAATTCGTGTTATATTTTTAAATTAATATTAATTAAAACTTAATAAAATAAAATTAAAGGTAAATATTTTAAATAATTTTATAAATAGAAAAAAAACTTAAATATGTAAATAAAGTTTTTCCTTCAGATGGCGCACTGAATTGAAAGGAAAATGGCGCTTCCTGGTTTAGCACGTAATACGTAGGTTTTTAATCGTTTAAAAATGATTACTTTAAGTAAAATTAACGTTGTCAGTTTTAAACAGGATTATTTCCGTGTACTCTCTACAAACAAGAGAATAATCAGTTTCATATATTGCTAATTTCATTCGACAGTGATAAAATATTTTAAAGGGATTTCTTATTTTATTAGTAAGTTATCTCATGCACTCAACTATTTACTTATACCAAATTCAAACCCACGTTTATATAAACATGTTTGTTTACACAATATTCATTCTCTTTTATCTTTAATCACTAACGAATTTTGTGTACAAACGTGTTGACCCAATGTCTGAGTCTTCCATCACTTATCCGAAATAATTACATTGCCTTACATCCTCTCATATCCGTTTACTAAAATTGAATTTGAAATAAAATAATCCATTTTCCAATTGTTTACATGCTTTTTTCCCCAGGAATTCTAGGTAAATTATTGACAGGTAACGTTAAACGAATTTTTTCTTATCAAGAAAAATAGGAACAAAGTTCTAAATGGTGTCCCTTTTAGCCTACCACAGGCATGTCAAACTCATATGATATTACGGGCCATATGATCTATTTTGTATTAAGTCGGAAACCACATGTTTTCAATGGTCAAAAAATTAATAAAATATAATTTTTAGAATGATTATATTATGTATTATGTATTTATTAGATTCAATGTATTGTATATTATACATACATAAACATTTTATATATCATGTTATTTTTTAAACTTTAACTGTAAATATTTTATATTTTTTATAAAAAACAAAAATAAAAGTTATAATAAGAAATAAACAAAATCACAGTTTAATATTACTTTTTAAAAATATTTGACAACGTTTTTCACAAAGCAAGTCATCAAAATTTGGTTGAATATATTCAGCTGATGAAATTTTTAAAATTGATGATAAATATTGATCGGTTAATCTTGATCTTTCTGAATTTTTGTCATTTTTCAAGAAAATAGTCGCTCGCATAAATAAGTGTTGCTCGAATAAATAAGTGCTTCCGAACATAGCCAGTATACATGTAACAAACGATAACATTTTAGGAAACCGATCTACAGATAAATATGTATTAAAATCTGGAATTCCAACTTCCATACATTTTTGCTTTAGCAAATTATCACATTGGATTTTAATTAATTCCATTTGTTAGTTTCCACCAACGATTTCTAGAACAGTTAAGGAGGATGCACTCATGCGGCGCGGCAAAGAAAAGCGGTGTCGCAAACGCATCTTCGCCGCGCGGCAGCACGACCACACAAGCGGCAATCCGCTTACATTTCGGCGCACGCGTTCAGTATTCAAGATGGCGAACGATACCGACACTGTCGCTATCCACATGTTTACAAATTTTGTTTTCTACGGCTGCTTTATTTAGCTAGAAGATTTTGTCGAACATTCGAACGAAGATATTGGATTATATTGGAAGATGTTTTCTTGGATCGAGAAGGTACTGGTGTACAAAATACACCTATTCCTTGATTAAGGTCTCTCGACAAAGAATACTACAGTATTTTGAGTAAGATTCGGTTGTTTTGTTCTTTGAATTGAATTATATATGATTATTTGTTTAGAATTTGTGTTAAATTTATTATCCTTTCCTCTTTATTCTGATGTTAGTTATCTCGGTTAACCATGTGGAACTTTCCGCCATTAAAACACCACGTGATTGTATTTTCTCACGTGACTACCAGATAAACTGTTATTGGCTGACAGAAACGCGTCTTGGCGGCGTTCGCGGCAAAAGATAAAATTCGACCAACTTTTGCGGCACGAGAAAAGCGGCACAAAATGACTTCTGCCGCGAGAAAAAATGACGTCATTCTGCCGCTTTTCCTTGCCGCGCTGCAAGTGTGCATCCGGCTTTAGAACAAAGAACAAAGAAAGATTCCTAAGCCTAACATAATATATTAAAATATGTACAAATATACAAATATCAGTATGGCTGATGGCAACACAAACATGTGTTGTGTGTCGGATTAGATCGCTCTGCGTTCTATCACGTTTCTAATCGTCTTGTGGTTTTATCTCTGTTCGGCTTCGGCCGCCGCTTTTCATTTGACGCCTCGCGCAAGCGCGCAGCGTCCCAAGCGATCACGCAATCACACGCGACGCCAGCGTCAACAAAAAGTTCAAACTTCAAGCGTGAAAGCTTGATATTTAAAAATTTTTAAAAAGTCTCGGCGGGCCGCAACCTATGTATTGGCGGGCCCGATGAGGCCCGCGGGCCGCGTGTTTGACGTGCCTGGCCTACCATATTGATTCTGTGTATCTGCCAGAATATTTTGTTTGTGTTATGGTAATTTTAGGTTTTTTTAAACCGCAATATCTCGCTTAAAAATCGTGTGACGTTCGAATTGTTTTATATCACAAATTGTTTAATTTAATTTAAAATATCATCAAGGTTTAAAAAATTTATTAAATGTTATATTTTAGACCAAAAAATAATGGTATTATAAAACATCTAATTAATTTTCTATATAATAATATTACTTGGATATATGTATGTTTAAACTTAAAACACTTAAATGAGATTTGTTCACATTGTTATTTTCTTTCCTATTTTGTAGATAAATCAACAAAATTAAATAAAATTTAGAACATTACAGACAGCGATGAACAGCAAATAATTTGTACAAAAACAAATAAAATAAAAATATTACTTTATTAACAAATAATTATTAAAAAATTAAAAATTTAATATGAATACTTTTCAACCCCCGCACATAGATCATACACTCGTGTCTTACGTTTCTTTTTCCTATATGAAAACAATGTGATAATTTATATTTTTCTGCCAATTGAATAACAGAGAGAATAATTTCTTAAATCGTACCGGAACGATTTGGGAATCTTATGTGGGTACGACTTACGACACAGCACGAGTTACATTTCAAATAAACATAAGAAAACACTGAATAAAGCTATTAAGATTTGTTTCGAGTGAACAACTATTTAGATTCCATAGAATGAACACTTAAAACGAAACATGAATTTATCAACAATTTACTTGCTACAAAGCTACCAAATATATATAGAAAATTATAAGAGAACAACAATAAACTTATTTGTTGTGAAAATTTGTTACTACGCCGTTGGTGACAGATACTACGTTAACCAATATAGTTGACTGAAGTTTACATCTTATTGCCGCTAGAACTGCTGTTTCCGCAGTATTAAATTTAAAATTTAAGAGGTACGATTTAGGCAACGGTACGACTTACGCGACTTTCCCCTATATTTTATATAAGGAATCTCTATAATTTTAAGATGTAAAGTTATACAACTCTAATGTATAAGTTACACAGTGGCGTGCCGTGACATTTGATGACAGGGAAGCTGTGTTTCTGTAAGAAGCCGACTTCCAGGGGCAATCAGTTAATTGCGCGTCAGTGATGGTCTAGGGCAGTGGTTCTTAACCTTTTTATACTCGCCGCCCACCAAATATTTCATAATTTTTTGTGACCCCCATTTTTTAATAATAATTTATATTTGATAATTTGATAATTTATCTATAATAAATTGATTTTTTATTATTGCTTTATTTTTTATATAATAAATGTAAATCATAACTTTATTATTTCATTATCTATTTAAATAACATTCAAACTTCACAATTAAACATGAAAACTCATTAATTTTTAACAGAAAATAAAATAAGAAACATGTCGATAAATCGATCCAATGTCGATGCTAAAACTAAACTAAAACTAAAACGCCCACTTGTGGTAAGGATTTTGCATAACTTTTGCAAAAATATTTAAATTTTCAAAGCCTACTATTTTTCCTAATTATTTTTAAAATTCCAAGCATTAATAGTTTCTTAAAATTGCTTTGGAATAAAAGAAGTAAATACTGCGGTGTAAGTAGCATATTTACATTTATTTCTTCTGTACTAACAAAGTTGTATGTAGGAAGAAATACAAAATAAATAAATAAAAACTAAATAGGAAAACTTTATCTTTCTTATTTCACTTTTCAATACGATATTCGGATTATACATCAATTTTCTTTTTATTATATTCTGAAGGAAATTTTGCATAATTTGGCGGCCCCCGGCAAACTTCTTACGGACCCCAGGGGCCGCGGCCCCCTGTTAAGAATCACTGGTCTAGGGTCCATTCGTATTCATTTGTTCGATAAGCCAGTAAAAACTGTAGACTTCTCTAAATGTATTTTTAATATCACAATTACATTCTGAATCGCTAGCCACGATATAAGGGCTAAAATTAAAAATAAATTATAAAAACTTACTCGGTGAAATAAAATGTGCGATGGATATACATACCTGGTACAATGTATTGTTCGATTGTATTAATATACTTTTAAAGAAAATTATAATTAAAATATAGCTTTGTAAAGAAACGTACATAAAAATAACATAAAATATTCTTTACTTTTTAAATCTTAAAACAATCCACTTAGTCAAATATCTTGATACGAGTAGCTAATGGATGGAACTAGTGCCGGTCCAGGTAGGTGTGCAGTGAGTGTGTGCGTGCCAAATCCCGAGGGTGCCGATACCGGTCAATGTCAAATGCCTCTTTTGTCGCATCACTAGTATATCTCAAAGGACGCCACAGGGCTGTTGTAAATTTTAAACGTTTCTCACCGTAGCTGTAAATATCTGTTAAACTTAATAGTCATTCGTTTTCTAACTAATTCGTTTTAATACCGGGTGTACACGGAAATCAGTTTCCCACTGTACTGAGCGAGTGATTGGTTCTGTTAAGCTTTTGTTGAAGTAAAATTCTGGCTCTTTCAACAGGGTTTTATTTATGTCCCCATTCCCTAATCTCTTAATTATTTAGTCACTTCTTAAGTAGAAATAAGTCGAAACCAGTTACTTTGTACCTGAATATCTGTAGTCTTGGGAAAACAGTGGAAAGACAAATTTTTATGACAACGGATATATAAATCGTAAATTTAAGGAAAATAAATTCTAGAGCTTTTTTTTGTACCATTGTATGTACTGTACGTCTCATTCATTAAATTTGGTTGTAGATGATGCTGCCAAAGTAACAGTTAATTTTTAACACTGTACTAGAATTGTACACGTTTTTTCTGCATCCTCTTACAGATAGGACATACTAAATCGTAATATCACCGGTTTAACATTGAAATCCGTAAGTAATATAAGACAGGAGAGCGGAATAAACGCAGAATAAATATATCAAATATTTTAATGGAGTTTTTTTAAACTCCTGTCAACTATACAGAACTATCATAAAAACGTGCCAGTAAACTCCTATCGGTTGGGTTAAGTTATAAATCTAGTCTAGGGTGGGCAACCTTTTTTATAACACGGGCCAGAATAAATTTTACGTTTTTTCCGCGGGCCGTAGTAGTTAATTGACGCCTTTTTGTGACTCGTAATTTTTTTAGTCTGCAAATATGAAATAAATAAATAAAAAGTTTATTACTACATTTATTTCTCTTATCGTTTTCGAAAATTACAAAGAATTGGAAAATTAACTATTAATTAGTTATTTTTTCAATTTAATAATCTATTAAAGATCTCGCGGGCCGGATAGAAACTTTTCGCGAGCCGTAGCTGGCCCGCGGACCGGGGTTGCCCGCCGTTGATCTAGTCTACTCGTGATTCACGTAATCGGGCGAGGGCGGCCGAATATCTAGCAGGTGGGCGGCTAAACAGCCCACAACCGGTCCGGGATATAAAATTAGAAGCTTTATGTGTGAAGCGTCCACCAGCTAAACCGGGTGAGGTTGGTGCTCTGTAAAGCGCATGCGCCAATGCCTATAATCTGGCTGCTTGGAAGTTGACAGGCAGGTGGCTAACAGCCCACAACCGCTCCGGGATATAAAGCTGTACTCTTTACGAGTGTGTCGCTTCTACCAGCTAAACCGGGTGAGGTTGGTGCACTGTAAACCGCATGTGCTAATGCCTATATAATCTGGCTGATTGGAGACTGACCCGGTTTCGACATTCCTTCCGCCACCGAATTATTCGAATATACAATAGCAATCTTATCTTTTTTTTCACATGTAGTATAGAAATTTGTAAAAGATACATAATGCAGTTATAATAAAATATTAATTTTAATTAATTTAAAGTACGTTAAAATATGAAAATTTATATTTTATAAAATTCAAGGGAAGGTCATTGGAAGGTGGAATCGGCGCTTCCATCGCTTCCAATGACGGCACGCCACTGAAGTTACAGAATGTAAGATGTGCGACTAATGTTACATAGAAACTTTTTCTGTTTGGAAATGTCTTGTATTATTTAGTAACGGTATTAAATTTATCACAGTAGATCCTCGTTAATTCGAACTCAGGAAAGGCTAGTGTAACTTTCTAGAAAAGATCTAGTGCTTTACATCTTTGTTAAAAAGTCTTAACTGTTTGTTACAAAACAAATTTATTGTTTACAGACTGAAGAGAATTCCGATCCAAAATGCATTTAAATAAAATATCTGAAAATTAATCGTCTGGGTAATTCTTGAACTCGGGTGAACGTCGGAATCGAAGGACAAAACATTTCTGTTTATTATTTAATTATATTTTCCAAAAGACTATTTATGCGTACGACAGGGATTTACCCAGCAAATCTAACATGGGAATTTTCTTTTTAAATCAGATTCGAAAGTGGAAAACTCACAGCAGAACCCAGGGATTTGCCCAGGCATTAAACTAAACAAAATTTGTGATATAAAACAAATCGAAGCGATTTTTAAACGATATTTTGCATCTATAATCGATCTGTTTTTTATATCTTTTATTACAAACATATCACTTTTTACGAATGTTATATTTTAAAATTTTACATAGAATTGGACAGCTGGTGTCGAAATACCTGCCACGTTTGTCCCTTCTGGACACGTGACTAAAACGCGAACTATTTTTAAATGCTTTCCGCGCAAAAATCAACGTGTTACTTTTCAAATTATCTGACCATATGCAGTAGCAATTACAGCATGTGGTCAAAATTTCAATAATAGGTCAAACACGCATTACCTCCTCCCGTCACAAGACAATAAGTTTCTGATTAGTTTATTCCATAGATGAATGTTAATTATTTTATTTAAATTAAAATTTTAAACAAATAAAATACGTAGAATAACTTTTAAAATCCCTATTAATAAAAGATGTTAATAAGAATCGAATTTCTTTCGTGTACTGTTTAACTGTAGTAAACACTTCTAGGAAGATTAAAAATAGGTCAATTTTAGGTTATTATTTCCAGCAAAGACCAATCTTCTTGTATGATTTGTTTACAGCACACTCTTATAATTAATTATATTATTTTAGTGCAATTTTTGTAACTGCATAGTGTTTACCAACTGCTGGATTCTTTGTTCAGTGCTATTCAAAGCCAAACGCATGTCGGCACTGGCATCCAACTGATTTCGATGTTTATTTTTAATTATCAAAAGCACTGAGAATCCTTGCTCGCATAAATATGTGGTTGAAAATAAAGTTAGGTACCGTAAAGCGATTTCTCGAATTTTAGAGGAAGCAATAGCTTTTTAGCTCCAAAAATCTTCAAGATTAATTCCTGTCTCAAAAGTATCCTTGCAGTTACTATCGTGTTGCATTTCAATTAACTCTTCTTGTGTTTCATCCGGCACCTCAGAAATATCGACTATGAAAGGATTGCGGATCAGTTTCCGAATACCTTTGTCCTTGCAGTCAGGAAAATAGCGATTGAATTCATTTTTCAAGTTTTGCAAATGGAATGTAATGTTCTTTTGTATTTGTCCTTTAATCTCAGCACACTTCTTCTCTGTGCCTTCTATATCCGTTACCGGACTACGGCGACACCTGGCGCAGGTTAGTAAGGTTAATAACGCGCCAAGGTATTTACTAGGGAAAGTTAAACCCAGAAAGGTTTCCCGTTGCCGTCTCTGGGACGCGATGTTATGCGTGGAAATAATGCCTTCCGGGAGGTCTTTTAAAGGAAACTGTCCCCTATTCAGGTGTTACAAACGTGGAGAAAACCCGGAAAACTCCACGTCGCCACCCTGTCCGAATGCGGCGGGAACCCGCGACCAAACTCCCAGCGTTTAGCAACAGAACCGCTCGGCCACTGGTGGGCATCTCAGCACACTGTCTGTCAATGATAGAGTTCAATGTATCAAACGCAAAAAAATTCTCTCTTTCAACTTTGCTGATCAATAGGTCGATTTTAACGATAAACGCACTGATTTTATCTTCAAATGCAAATATATTGCTAGTGCCTTCCAATTTCATATTTCCTGAACCTTGCAGTTAAAGGTTCAATTTATTTAGTTGTGCAAAAAAATCCACTAAATAAGCAAAATGTATTTGAAATTTGAACTGACAGAACTCGTCGTCATTTATTTAATAATTTTAGGATGACTTCACGGACCACTTCGGGTGCTTTCAGGGACCACCAGTGGTCCACGGACCACCGGTTAAGAACTACTGTTTTAAAATATCCCCGGCGTAAGAATAAGCCGGTGAGCTTAAATTGAATTTTTGTTGAAACTATACATCATAGACATAAGCAGTTTTCGCGATCGTACACTTCCGTACTTATTTTACATAGTTATTTTTGGTTTGGATTTTATTTTTAAATAAATTCGTCATTTTCAATTTTTTAAATGAACATACTGCTTAGATAGAAGTGGGTCATGTTTAGTATTGAAGTAAGTGTTTCATTTTCTGTCTGTTTCTTTAATTCTTTTCGTTTGTTTTGTGATATCACGTGTTTATTTAGTTAATTACATGTTTGTGTTATACTTTTCGTAATTTCTGATTTTTATTATTATTATTATTATTTTTAATCGTAAATGTAATGTATAGAAGTCATTTCTGTTATTTTATATTATAATAATTGAAAAATATTGTCCTGTTTTAAACTAATGATTATAACATGTTTATAAAGGTAAGGATTATTAGCAATTGCAGCTGGAGGTTACGTAGAGTCATTTTGACACCAATATAAAAGTACGAAAACTATTTTTTTTTTCTTATCAATAAAAAGCTTATTATTTTGTTAGGAGTCATTTAAATTAGTGTAATTTTTATATTATACTTGAAAAAAGTTTTTAAGACTAAACAATTCGTTTTTTCAGATTAGAATGTAATTTTTTTAAAAATTTTATAATCAAATTCATTTGATCTAATTAATGTCAATTTTTTTTTATATTTTGTTAGTTTTTGTGCTAATTTATGCTGTTATATATTTGTTATTCATTGCCCTTTGTAATCTTTGAAATTTTATTCGATTTTGTTAATTAATTTACAAAATATAATAGTCAAAAATATTGTAAACAAAAACACGTGTGTTTGCGGTCACGTGACAGGTCATGTGACCGCAGGAACACCTGCGGCAGGTAAGGTGACGCCATTCTATTTCCTGTGACCTACCCATGACGTATTACGTATGATGTAGAAGCTATCTAAGAAATCAAGATAATTTAAAATATTAAATATTTTCTATTATTTAAAAGCATGATTTAGTAAATAAATTCAGTTTTTATTGTTTAGATATTAACGATAAATTAAATTTAAATATATTAGAATAATAAATGATGAATTTTATAATAATAATAAGTTATCCAAATAAAAAATACAGCTAATACATTCTAGTTATTATTTTGTAATATATTAATAAGTTATTTTTTTTTATAATACATAAAATATGTTTTTTGTGTATGTAAAAGAGAGTTACTATTGTGATCTCCAAATGGCAGAAATGTAAACGTGATATGTCAATTGTTCTCAATTTTTTTTTTAATTAAAAAATTTAAATAATTCAACATAATTCAAAATATGTGAAAATACATAATTCTAAACGTTAATATATTTTTAACCAAATTAGAAGTAACATTTCTTCTTTTTTCATAAATAGTTACTTTATATATAGCATATTTTTTCGTTTAATAAAAAGAGAAGCTATAAAAATAAGTGTATAAATATTTTAGTTTTTTTTTAAAGGCGAACATATAAAATTTACACTACAATGTATTAACAGGTAAATAAATAATTTGGGAAGGCCCTTAGTTTAAAATTTCATTACAAGATGGCATACATATAGCTGGTCATAAATGGAGATGTGGACAACCCGATTTGAATTACGGATTCTGCCCTGCCGATTTGTCACAGAAAACTCGAACAACCAAATATCATAACAGAAAAAGGCGATTCCAGGCACTTTTACTTCTGTGATTACCGTCGCAAAATATTATATTTTTATAGTATCTGCATGAGAATACACTCGAGTGAAAAATGTATATGTATAATATTGATATGCTTTATATATTCCGATTTAAAGTGATACACGTCTAATAGAGATTTTATATTACACATAGAAAAACTGTAATGACACGTATAGGAGTTAAATGCCTTATACAAATAAAGCCAATATTTGCAAAAATTAATAATAAGGTTTATATATTCACGAATATTTATTTGATCAACTGTTACCTAAATTGGTTTAAAATTTGCAGGAAATAAATGAAATTTATTTTGTACCTTCCACAATTTACGTTTATTTCCATGTAAATGAGTCTGAAGTGAAAGCGGAAAGGGAAGCTACGTCAACTTCCTCGCAACTTTTCTGGCGACATATATGTTACGTGACACACCAGTTCTAATGTGAATTATTTGTGAATTATTCAATGAACGGCTTTTTTAAATGTTTAAACATACTTCGTGAAAGTGGTATTTTTGATAATGAATAATGACCGAAAAATGCAGCCAGAATCAATTTATTATAAGCAGTCACGAAAACAATTACAGTCAAACCTGTTTTTATGCGGGGGATAGGGACCGCATAAAAGAAAATGCATAAAAAAAGTCGCGCGAAACTTCACGAGTGGCTATAAAAAATAGTTTTCGCAACACAATTAAAAAAAAATAATTTTTTATGCAGTGAATAGGAACCGCATAAAAAAAGTCTCACGTAGAAAATAACTCGAAACCGTACGAAATAACTAGGAATTGCTTTTTTAACTCCTTGAGCCTTTTTCTGCAACACTTAATGGGGAAAAAATCCTCTAAGAATTTTAATTTTTATATTAATTAATTATTTCCACTTAAATACGAATCTAACATTAAAAAGTTAAAAATAATCGTTAAATAATGATTTTATTTGATAAATATAGCTGCAGGAAGTGTTATTTCATTTAACAAGGCGTGAAATTTCACACCTGCAGTCTAAAGCTGGAGGAAAGCTAACTTACCGCATCTGTTCAAATATAACATAATATTTATGGTTTTTATGCTATTAAAATGAGAGGGGACCGAAAAAAAACGTATGAGAAAAAAATTTTACTGAATAAAAAATGAAAAAACCTGCTGATGTCATAGAAAACAACCAATAGAGTTTTTAAAAATTTTACAGGAGTCAATTGTGTTCCAATTTGATTGAAATTTTCATATACCGCACAAAAAAATCGCACAAAACAAATCGCACAGAAAAAGACCGCACAAAAACAGGTTTGACTGTAATTATTATTGCCTTACTGTCCTTTAGTTTCTTATTATATATTTTGTCCACGTGGCCATTAATTATTAATAGGACAATTATGCTGGTTTTAAGATTTTACGCAAGAATTGAAGTCTGTTTTTTTAAGAACTTTTTCCTTAATTTTTGCGTAAAATCTTAACACCAGCATAATTGTCCTATTAATAATTAATGTCCACGTTAACAAATTATATAATAAGTGAAGAAAATGTTCGTATGCGAAATAGTCTTACAGAAGCTTGTATAATTTATGTAAATGCTTTATTTTACATATAATATTTTTTAGTAAATATTCTTTTTTTCAAATAAAATGCGTTTGCAAATGAGTTTAGACCACAACAGATTACGAGTTTTACCGCTTACTGCAAGACGACGCTGCTTCTGATTATCATGTGACCTACACTTCTAACTCACGAGAGTGATAAAAAGACAATTTTATTTTCTTTATCCCAGCGATATTTATAATTTGAAATAATCAAATATTACAATAAATGTTTTAAAACATCTCGAAATTCGATGAATTTAGTAATTAGATCTTTAAATCGAACACGTTTTAAATCTATCACAGAATAACTAGTTATAGATACTTTCATAACTAACTATGGCCCCAGCTTTTTCCCACGCAATTGGATGTACGGTATGGGAGTGATCTACGTTCCGTAGAGTGTCATTACTATAACTAAAAAAAAAACTTTTCAAAACACTAAAATATCGATATAAAATCGATATAAAAATTACTTTATTTGTAAAGAAAATCACAATTTATATTAAAAAACAATACAACCTTAATCCTGACAATGAAAAAAACTGCGAAACCCACAAATTTTATATATAAAATATCACAATATATAGGCCTACATGGACGAAATTTATGCTGTTATCCCTAAATTAATTTAAGAAACAATTATAGTACGATTCTAGGTAAAATTTTGAAACATACAACAATCTAATTTATTTGTGATTAAATGAGAATTGTATTAATAGATCTAAGTCCTAATTCTCTTTCTGCGAACGAATTTGTCCCTTTAGTAACCACGGGTCATTTCACAATTCGGGAGACTTTTGTTTTTAAATATTTGACCTGAGGTCAAACAGGTGGTCATCAAAGTTAACCCAATTTCTATACAGCAGCGTTTCTCAACCTGGAAGTCGCAAAACAATAGTGAAATAATTTTATGAGAAAAAATTATTTATTATAAATTTATAAACATTTTACTTACAATAAGTACACATGTAAAAAAAAGAAATTAATGTGATGATTGCATTTGTTTTTCATTTAAAATTTTCTCCATACATGGATCTACGTTAGAAACACACATTAATTAGAATCACAGCTCATTTCCTTTTTGTAGCACAAGTCACACGATCATTATAGTCACAACGACTATAATGATCGTATTTATGTTTAGGTGAAATAAAATCTCTTCCACATTTTTCACAAGAATACGGAAATGACAGTATGCCTGAATGGAGTGTTTAGCCGAGAATCTTGTGAGAAACTCGTAAAACATAAGAGAGGCCGTACACTTGTAGTAAATTTATATTCGATCTATACATTTTTCAGGGCTTAAACGACACGTTTTTAATCTGTCCCATAGATGTATTAGTGTAAAAAAAGAAGTGAATGGTCCTATGTAGCTTCCAATTATCGATCCTTGCGAATCTGAAAGATCTGAAAGATGATTTTCTTCTACAGATATTTCATAAACTTTAAACTCGGAGTTAATGATAGAATTACAAAGAACTCAACTTATTTATTAGGTGCGAAATATTAGTCAAAAAATATTCTTCAAATTTTAGTATTCATTCTTGAGACAAAATTATAGATTACAAATACGTAGAACACATTGTAACGTGAATAATTATAGATAGTAACATGTTACTGTTAATTGATTAGAATGATAAAATAAAGTGGCATGAAAGAAGATAATCTCTTAAGCTAGGATGCCTCTTGGAACGGGCCCATTAGTGGCCAAGCGGTCTTCGTACAATCGACATTGGTAGCCGATTGCAGAGACGACGTTTAGAGGCCGACGGCGGTTTACAGATCGGGTAGACCGCGGTACAGGAAAATTTCATTGCAGAGACAGTGTTTCGAGCTTGCCACAATGTAGACAGCGATTAGAAACACGTTATTTGACCTACTTTCTAGACTCACTCGACAGCAGGTTTAGAGGGCTTTTTGTAGCTTTGTTGGTGGAAAAGTTTAGATAAAAAATGAATATCGTTCTTTTGATAAATGTTATAAACGGTACGAATCGACTAAATTATTCATTAATTAATTGCTTGGAGCAAAAATAACAAAATTAAATACTTTAAATTTGTTTTAAATGTTCAAATTTCGATATTCAAATGGGAGAGGACTTAAAACTACAATTAATTTAAATTAGATGCATTTATTTACAATTCGAGTATCGTGTCGGTTATAAAACGTTAGAGGCCGAGGCATTTCGAGGTCATTGTAGTTACAGAACGTTGTTTTAAACAAACGAGATAATTTTAATAATTACCGAAATATTTTTATAGAAATAAAAAAAAATATATAATAGTAATAATAAAATATTTAAAATTATTTATTTCTACATTTATGAAGGGTGACAGTAATACGATGTCGAAATAATTCGTTAAAAATCTATTCTGAAGACGAATTTCGAATTCGGTATAAATTTTCTAAATATGGATTTGTTCGTATTTTAAACCATATTGGCGATGAAATTAAATATCGAAATGGAAAAGGGTCGTCATTAACTGCCGAACAATGGTTGTTGACGGCCTTAAGATTTTATTTCCGGAAGCTTTCGGAATATAGCTGGCGACTTTTTCTGACGTCACAAACGAATAACCCGATTGGCCGAACGACTCCTAAAACAGGGGAGTAATGGCCAAGAAAGTAAGAGCCAGTGTTTTGCCGAAGTTCGTGTAGAGGGCGTTTAGAAATAGACGCTCGTCGTCTTTGCAACGCATTTTAATAATTTCATTAATCCACTGTTCTGACGGCCGGATGGCCGAGCGGTAAAGGTGGCAGCCTACCGCTCTGGGGGACCCGGGATCGAATCCGAACGGGTCGAAAAATCCCCAGGAATTTTTCGGGGGGTGGTCCGTTCGGATATGTCGGGCCCCGTCCCTCACCACCCGGTCGCCCCATTGTGGGCCTGGCCGAACCCATAATGGGCCTAAACTAAAAGAGGCCCTCTTAGTGCCCACAGGGCGGAAAGAGCTTATAAAAAAAAAATTTTCATTAATCCACTGTTCTTTCCTGTTATCGCCTTTGCAGCATCACTACATACTTCAATACATTTTGTCCAATCTATGTTAGTATAGTTTCTCGTAGCTTCATAAAAAAAAACATCAAAAAAGACATTGTCCTGTTTCATGACCCGGTACTGTTTTGCAAAACAACATATTTTCTTTGATTGATGTGTCCCTATCTCATTCATACCTCACAAAACATAAGAACTGAGACACGTTTGCTACATCTGTTGATTCATCAAATTGAATACTTTTTAGTATTCAATTCAAATTCACTCGAACTCGCTGAATTATCTGATCGCGAACATCGGCAGCCATGTCATCGATTCGCCTTGATATTGTGTCGTTAGAAAGCGGAATGTTTTTCAATTTTTTTGCTTCTTTCACATCTATTAAAACGCTGACCATATCAATTGCAGCAGGCAATATGAGGTTTTCGGCGATTTTATGGGGTTTGGACATCTTAGCTACTCTTAATGCTACGAGATAAGATGCTTCAAGTAAACTTTTATCAGCATGGCGTAAGAAATCAATAAACTTCTAATTGTAAGTTAAGGTATGTAATTTTCTTTCGAGGGTTTATTTTTATGAGCCGGATGTTTAGTTTTTAAGTGTCGAACTAATTTTGATGGCTTCGCGCCATCAAAATTAGTTCGACACTTGGATTGGAGACAGTTGGACACTTCGATTGGAGAAAACTTGAGAGCAAACAACGCACTGTTGCTTTCCATCCAATGAGGTGAAACCATAATTTAAATAACTGTCATTGTACAACCTTGTTTTTTTACCAACCTGGATGTAGATGGCTCACTTCGTTTTTTCACAGATGTATCCATTTCGCCTTAGAAATTTAAAAAAGCAATTCAGTTTTACGGTTTACCGCACACTAAACTAAAAGCACCAGACAACGCTTCGCATTCGAAACTTTTAACTGAAGTGGTGCAATCGCCAACGCCTCTTTTATTCTAGTGACAGCACGACTTGTTCAAACCCAAATAATGCATGTTCAAACATGCTCTCACAGCGAGTATTATAGGAGATCAAATTTTATAGAGCACATACACATCAAGTTGGAACTTGTAAATTGCTCATGTATGTACAGTACACCCTATTGGCACATCGTCTTAGAATTAGTTTGATTAAATAAAACAACACAATCTATTTTTACTGTCACAACTAGGTGCATAAACAGACACTGGGAATTTCTGGCATCAATCTTTATTCGGGAATATCTTGAGAATACGCAATAATTCTATCTATTTATTTGGAGTCGAAACATCATTACGGTTTGTTGGACAAATTAATTTTTATTATATTTAAAATTAATAAAATTTAAAAATGTGTCAATTTTTACAACTTTACGTGTGGTTCTTTCTGAATAAGTTTAACATTCTTAGGTAAACTTAGTATTATTATAGTAGTATAGGGGATAATTGGGAAAAGACAGAAAGCATACACATTTTAATATCTTTTATTTAATTATTTATAAATTTTAGTTAATAAATATATATATTTTTATATGTATTCGTGTTTTTGTTATAACTTTTAAAATATACAGTATGCATCTAATTTATTTACCAAAAAAAGTTTACGTATTAACCTATTATCGATGACCCTTACGATTATATCTGGATACGTAATTACCAGAGGCGGTATTAGGCCATGGAGGTCAGGGCACCTCACCCCGGTTTCAAATATGAAAATTCGTTTTTTATTTTTAATTTAAATAAAATAAATTAAACAATAAAGTATACATTATTGAAACCATAAAAATAATAAAATGGAACTGATGAAACTACAGAATTAATTATTTTGTAACAATGTTTTCTGCATAACCAAAGTAAATTTTCAAGAGAATCTGTTTCTGGATCATCCATTTCATAGATACTAACAGCATGCATAGAAATTATGCATGTAGATCATGCTAAAAATCATTAAAAATATAGTCACAATTTTTTCACATAAATCTCGTTTTAACACGTTTCAATCTCACTATCACACACCAGATTTGTGTGCATCGACGAATTTTCATTTTGTCGCGTAACGCATGCACAGGTAAGATATAACGAGCAAATAAATGGAGGGCTTTGGATTTTTGAGCGAATTTAATGTTACGCTAATTAAGCAGTAATGATTATAACGCGCGATATCGAAAAAATTTTTATTTCGAATAGAATATAATCTATATATATAAAAACGAATGTATGTCTGTCTGTGTGTGTGTCTGTGTGTCTGTCCTTCATGCATTACCACACTATTTATCCGATTGCCATGAAACTTTGGGAAGTTGTTTAATACACTCCCGCGAAGGTTTGTGGCATATGTGAAGACCACTATTTCCCCCCTTTCAAAAATATATTTATATATGGATTAAGGCTTTCATGTCCAACAGATGGCGCTAACTTCTGACAACCTAAGTTGGCTTTTCTGTGAGGCATTATGCTTTTCTGTTAGAATGGACTAAAGCAGATCATTTTCTATCTATCTATATAAATAAAATATAACGTTTGTTTGTTCCTACCGATTCCTTTTGAATTTTGACACAACGTTGCATTCGAATACGCAAGTGTTTGTATATAATATACACGTCTAAATTCCCCCTACTGGGGGGAGATGGACGGGATTAAGGCTTACTGTGAAGAACTCGGCTTCTATTTATACTATTTTGCATGCGGTTTTTTGCGTTTTTAATTGCGTTTTAATAGGTTACGTCAACAGAATATACACTAAAAAGGGATTTTTCGATATTCCCCTGCGGGGAGAGGGACAGGATTAAGGCTTACTGTGAAGAACTCGACTTTTATTATACTATTTTAGATGCGTGTTTGATTGCGTTTTAATAGGGTACGTCAAGAGAATGTACACTAAGAAGGGATTTTTTGAAATTCCCCCACGGGGGAGGCGTTATACATTTATAATAGATACATTTTGAGCCACAGCAACGCGTGGCCGGGTCTGCTAGTTGATGATAAATTCGAATGAGGTAAATAGACTTGATTTGTTGTTTAGGTGAGAATTTTATTATTTCTTTCCTTCCAAAGTGACTAAGCTAATTGTTTATCAGCAATTATTAATTGCTCTTATAAATTATTAGTTACGGGATTAGTTTCTTTTTTGTTTTCTATAATGTTCTTGTAATATTGAATCAGTTCTAGTAAAGTTTACTTCTTTGTTAAAGAATTATTTTTCATAATAAAGTTGCTAAAATCACCCAGCTATGATTAAAAACCAGCAATACTGTTATTAAACATATTACGTATTTATTTCTTCCTACATGGCAAATACAGTATTCGGCAAAACCACAAGATCTGTATGAATCAAATCATGTCGATACTAACAAAATTCTTTGACTTGAAATGGGAATCGAAGATACATCAAATAAACGTGATGACTACAAAAGTATAGTGTGAAACAAATCTGGCTAATCATGCCAATTTCGTTGTAAGGCACGGTTGGTGAAAATAGCTGTTAATGCTTTAAATGTACAGAATATTTTTTGGAAAACTGTTCAGATTAACCTCGGGACCATATTATAAGAACTACACTGGGCGAAATTTTGGATAAAGCAGTTCCTGGTTATAGCTGACAATTATTTAAAAGCTCATGGTAGCAAATATGTCAGCCTGAGGGACCAGAATTAGTGTCCAAATCGGGAACCTGAATAATGTTTCGTGGGCAGTCTTCTTGTATTAACCCCATTCCTGACACCAGTCAGTCTCTGTTCTGAGCTTAGACTAAGAAGTTTTTTTTTTTTTAAATTGTGGGTTAGTATACTCAGGGCAAAGAGTAACGAAACATTATTTAAATTAAGTAAATCGTAGAAAAATAAGGAAAATTAATTTTGTGAGAGAAAAAACACTTAGTGTTTTCAAAAAGATTACATTGTTTTGGCATGATTATTTTTTTAAATTCAATTTTCTTTTTAATATAAATTTTTCAAAAAGAGTTCCTAAACCACCTTTTTCAACGAGCTGTAAAATGTTAACTTGCTAAAATTTTCTATTAAAAAAAAAAAAAAAAATTCATAAAATTTGTGAATTTTAAAAATTATTTGTTAATAAAAACAAACAAACTTGACTATTTAATTTTATAATATAATATTTATTATAAAAATTTGTACCACATTGAAATTCCATTTACTTCATATTAACATAAAAAGTTTGATTTTTAAAAATTTTTATTAAAATTGTTAGTAAAACAACAATTTTAACCTTGTAGAAAGGTCTTTCGTAATTAAAACAACAAATAACAATATCAGGAATTTCAACTAAAATGGCTCTAAAATGGAGAATTATCAATAGTTTCAATTTTGATGCATTTAAAACCTTCAAGATCTTCACATCTTCCTACAAATAAATAAATTATTCTAAAATATTTTTTTTTCTAAATTTTATTAAAAACTATACAATTAAAATTATAAGTCAAAATTAAATTAAATACTTTTGACACGATGATGATGACAATGTTTCGATTTTTCTAGATGAAAATTTAAAATTTTGATGTATTTAAAGGCTCATATCAAACATGCATTCATCCTCATCCTTTGAGAAATGGTTAGAATTTTCGTTTAAATCTACAATACATCAAACAGGAAAAAAATCAATACAATTAAAAATTTTACGAGAATTCAAAATAAAAAAGACTTCGCATAATTACACAATGAATGATCGAAAATTAATTCTTCCGCGTCGTAACAGAGTTTCAATATTGTAGTTTTACGTAGACAATCCATGACTAAATGTAATTTGTAATAAAGTTCATTGACTAGTATGACATCTGTTGGAGTAAAATTCGGCTTAATTAATTTTGTGTGTTCGGTTTTCCATAAAAGTTCGATGTCTTTATCTTCGCTTCCTATGAATAATAGTAATAAAATGGTATCTGCAATTAGACTAAATAAAATATTTACCAAAGTGATGAATTGAGAAAGTGTGTGACAGTTCAGTTTCAGGAGTTATGTGCAGCTTTCTGACACAATGAGTTTGCTGCCTGGTAAAACTGCTTTAATTCAGAGCTAAGTAAGCAAGGCAATGAAAATAGCATGCTACAGGACAGTGACGTGAAACCAATGAAATCATGTTTTTGATAACGTGATTTTTATCCTTTTTTATCAATTTTGTACACTCAAACCTGTTTTTGTGCGGTCTTTTTTCGTGCGATTTTTTATACGTGCAATGTGTTTTGTGCAATTATTTTTGTGCAGTATACCAATTTGATTGAAATTCATATATCGCGCACAAAAAATCACACAAAACAAATTGCACAAATAAAAAATCGCACAAAAATAGACCGCAGAAAAACAGGTTTGAGTGTACTTTAACTATTGATGTTTTGAATTTTTGACAATTTTTGCGTTTCTTGGCAGAAATTCTACCAGAAAAATAATTTTTTTTTTTTTTTTTTGCAAAATGATCAATTAAATGAAAAGTTTCCAATTGAAGAAGTGTTTCAGTAATTAAAGATAATAAAAGTGGAAGAGCTAATGAAACTGATAAGGAGTAATTTTTCAAAATTGAGCAAATTACTGTTACAAACGTAATTTTATAGGCACAAGTTATTTAACCGCATAAGATGTAAACTGGCAATCTGCAAATTTCTACATTCTCCTGTTACCTATGGTGATATGACTGGTGTATAATGTAGAGAAAGCGAATGCTAATTATCATTCAAAAAATACTCTTTTCAACTAAAGTACAGATGATCTTGGTTCACAATAACAATTTTTAAAAAATCCAGCAACGAGTTTCTCAACTATTCAGGCAACATCTGTTATAAAATATTTTAAAAATAAAATATCATATTTTTAATTATTATAAAATGGCAAAAAACTTAATTTTGAGCGTAGGGATGGATTTTAATTTAAAAAAAAAACTGTAAATGTTAATAACGAGTAAAATCGTCAAGTTCAACCCTACTAGAGATACACACGACCACCATTATCTCCTCACTCCCTCGACTTTTAATTACCAAAATTTAATAGCATTAATCTCCCTATTAAACAACCCCCGTTGCATAATTTCAGAAATTTTTGACAAAAAGCACAAGAATTATTAAGCTTCAAACAGGGAGAACAAAATCCTGTTCCCAAATACTAACATTCACACATACGGAGAAAGCATTGGAATTTCTTTTGCATTTCTCGACGTTTTAAGGACCATAGTCGAAAAATATAAAAACCTTGGTGGTCATTTTTTGACCGATCGTAGTACTTTCTTTCTCTTATATATAACAGACGGGATAGTAAAAATGAAAATTAAAAGAACTCACCTGCTTCGAGGAAAACACACGTGTGTAAGCGATTCAACGATTTATTTATTTTCGATGCTTTTATTAATTTTAAAACAGGCACGACTTCGTTGATGATGGTAGAATAAAATGTTTCTATCACGTCTTCGTTTGACCGAGAAGAAAATCCCAATCTAGGAAATTTAAACTTCTTTTCTTCTCGACTATAATAACGCCCAAAATCCGTGAATATCACGTAACACAGACATGGTTTAATACATTTTAACTAAAAAAAAAATCAAAATATAAAGTTTAAAATTAAAATGCTGTTCTTGAAAAAGAATATAAAAATTAACCATTTGATTATATGTGAGCCTTTTAACAACAGAAATTTTTAGAGCGCTCTCCAATTTCTCTGACAACAAGTAATTCATTATCCATCGTAACATTTCGAAATCATTTTCATATTCGTTGTCTGATAACTTCTACATAATGGATGCAAAAGTATTTTAATAAATTTATATTCTATTCATATTTTTAATGTGGAATGATCTACAGAACCATAAAAATTCGATATTTAAAATAATTAAAAATTGTATTACCTTAAAAGCTTGCATTTTTAACTTAATTGATTTGCAACGTTTTCTCGAAACTACATCAGATGTTTTGGTTATCCTTAAAATCTTTTGTCCATGTGCAGCTTCTATAGATTTGAAAATTTTAAAATGTGGCAAATTATTATTTAAAACATCTTATAAAACATACTTCTAAACAGTTGAATAATTTATTATTAAAAACTGACCACGAGTATTAACATCTTGCTTAACATTTTCATCATCATGGACATCGTTTCTTTCATTACAAACTTCTTGCTCATCGCAGTCTAAATACGAATATAAAGTAACTTCCGATTGCTCGTCCTTAAGATCCATTGTTAAAACCAATTTATTCCCTAATTCATAAAAAAGACTTAAATTTTATAATAGTTTTGTTATAATGGACATGTTTCTTACTTATTAATCGTAATAAGCAAGAGATTGTAGAACTTTTGACAGCATTAATTATAAAATGGTTACGTAGCGTATAAGTTTCCAGTTTGATTTAAAAATCTTCTAATTGTGTCTCAATGTTCTCCTGAACCAATAATTCATTTAAAATGTAAATAAATTATTGGACATTAGTTGCATCATATACACAGAAGCAAGCTTCGCATATACATGGTGAGGGTAGAGGGAATCAAGGAGGAGAGGGAAGTATCTTGGAGGACGATGGCATAGATCATTGTAAGCAAAAAACTACGTAAATACGGGCAATATTCTCAGTAATTTAAGAGATAGAGATACAGCTGTATGAAAGTTGCTCACTCCTCCTGAGTATAATTGGTAACTGTAGTTCTAGCGTTATAGGTTATAGTTCTGCCGTATAATCGCGTTACAATGACAAAATTAAGCCTGTTCATGCCATGTCAAACTAGTCATGTCAAACTAGTTCATATGACTAGTTTGATTTTTAAGTTTTATATTACTGTTAGCCAATTTACAACGGGATGTAATCGATGTTTTCACGAGTCGAAAGTACCGATTTTCTATCATATTTTTATCCTTTTATGAAAAATTTACTATTCTACTTTTATAAAATTATGCTGCAAAACAATTATATTTACTTATTTATTGCTGAGTAATTAAGTTATTTCTATTTGTCTGAAGGTATTAACTCTTCAAATAAATCATAAATACACGACAAATTTTTAAAATTATTCTGTGATTTCGTTTTAACTGGAAGCTGGCGGCTAATTACGTCTGTTCTATAGATTAGTCTTTTTTACATTCAACAGATTTTCCATTAACAAAACTTACTGAATTAATATGCATTTTTTTTCTACAATAAATTAATTTTTACAATACAAAAAAGTTGAAATTTCTCCTGATAGTTTTTTAATGATAAGGGAACAATTTAAGGAATTTTATAAGAAAGCAATGGACACAAATGGAAACTGAACGCGAATCCTTGTGGCATATTTCATCACGTCATTCAAAGACAATTTAATAAAGAGTAATATTTCTTTTCAAAACTATTTTAACTGTATAGTTTTTAATTTCTCCGCTAACTTTTGTATTTTCTGGAGTTTTGTACAAATATTTTCTAAGAATTTTTAATAAAATTAAATAATGCACAAATATAAGGTTTTAGTAGTGTATAGAAGTTTTAAAACCAAATTTTCCCAAATTGTGACTGTTGCTGATTTTAAACAGCTTTTTCTTCACTCACTCACATATTGATATTTGCTACTTACCGATCTATTTTATTGCTGCCCACTCTCTTATTGAGAAAGTTTCACAAGAACTAAATAAAATTTATTTGATACTACACAAATTTTGTAATTCACCGAACGTTGCTACGGTTAGAATATGCTTTCCCATACTCAATAGAAAGGCTCAACTGAAGCTCCGAATGATACATTTGGGACCTTAACAGAACTGTAGGGCGCACTCATATGAACAAAAAAATCAAAGGAATCATACCTCTACGACCGACCTTTCGCGAGATACAGCTCTCAAAATTACTCTATGTGATATAGTCATGTTTTTCCCCCCTATCTCTGTTACGGCTTCTTAGCCAACGGGAATCTTAGCCAAGTACAAGTTCAGGATTGTCGATACTCGAGAGTCCGTACCTCAAGGTTCGAATCTATTCTGGGGTATATGTTCGTTCTTGCTCCGCACTCAACGTCCTAACAACAAGGGACCAAGTCACAAACTGTCTGATCCTACCGGTTCCTCTCGTACCGCGCAGGATTACTATCGCAACGACTTCCGTTGCCGCGGCTAGGGGTCTTCTGCCTTAGGGGTGTTTAGTCATAATCCCACGAACAATAGCTTCGCGCCACTAGCCACTCGAAGAAGCACATGTACCAAGTGTCCGTAACAATCTCCACCCCCACGGACGTGTGTGTTTTTCTTTGTATGTAGGTGTGTGTATGTTTATGGCTGTTTATGTTTAATATTTTTTCCCTTTTGTATTTCATCTATTTCATGTTTTAAGAGATTTTCTTTCCTACATTAACATATCAGATGGCATTTCCTAATTAGTATAGAAAATAAATAATTATTTACAGACGTTTCCTATCCAACGTGGGTTAGATTTAGCTATAGTATACAAAATGGCGGCTCGTCTTTAATTCCAGCAAACAGAAGAAGGGAAACAGTGGGGACTCACGTTCTAACCTAACCTATTCTAATAATTTTGTTGGTAATAATTATGTTAATTTATTAGACTAGGTTAGGTAAGGTTAGAACGTGCGTCCCCACTGTTTCCCTTCTTCTGTTTGCTGGAATTAGAGACGAGCCACCATTTTGTATACCATAGGTAAATTTAACTAGGGCCGGATTTACATAAGGGCATTTGGGGCCTGTGCCCAGGGCCCCCACAAAATAGGGGCCCCCACAAAACTAAAAAAAAATTATGTTTAAACATAATTTTTTTTCTATTACCGCGACAGCCTAGTGTGGCCTAATCATGAGGGCAACAGGCAGAGAAAACCAAACCCGGGAAGAAACCTATGAAACATCGGAAAATTTCGGGAAAAAATTTCACATAGGTATTTTTCAGTTAAGTTAAAATAATTAGTTTTACACAATAAAATATATGTATGTTTACAATAACCTTATTTTTAAATGAAATTTACAACTTCCTAGTTCAAATCTAATTGAAAGTACAGTATTTTGTGTAAATTTTCTAAATCATCAAATTTGCCTACTCTTAAAGGGGAGGACCCCCACCGAATTTGTGCCCAGGGCCCCTGGATTGGTAAATCCGGCCCTGAATTTAACCCTAACGTGACTTTTTCAAAACCATAGATTATCTTCAATTTTCTTTGAATAAGAAAAGCTCAATTTATATTTGGCCAAAAATAATTATAAGATAGAGTTAAAGTTCATTTTTAAAGCTTTACGTAACTACAAATAACAGGACAAAGTCACATTATGCCATTGTCCATTATGTTGCCTTTGTTTGCCATGCTTTAATACTATTAATATTTAATTTTTTTTTTTTTTAGGTTAAGTTTAAATTATTTAAATTTAACTATTCTTAATATAATATTGTATCATTCTATCTTAAAGTCTAGTTGGAATGAAATGTCTACTGGCAATACCCTATATTGTAACCTTGCCAGGCCTTCTGGCAGGGTACCCCCACCTCATGCCACTACCATGTATCGTAACAATCTTCACCATCTATTCTACTCTATCGATCTGTAAACAAATACTTGCAATTCAATCTGTCCTTTCGTATAAATTATGCCATATGTAACTACTTATTCTTATCCTCTGTAATTCCATTACTCATTGCAACTCATGTAAAAACTATGGTACAACCATTCCATCTAGATGTTAATTTACCATAAATACTGTAAAAATGTTACACTCAGCTATGTTTTGACGGTAGTGAGTATGCGCGTATGTGCCTTAATAAAAATTGAAATGAAAATGAATGAAAATGTCCATTATGTTAAAACTTTCACCGTTGTACTTTTAGGTTGATTTAAATCATAAAATTGGATCATACGTTTTAATTTTCTTCCACAGAATTGTTTTAAACTAGTTCATCTATTGAGGTAATATTGATATAACATTTAATACTATAATTTCGATTTCTACTTGAGCTGGTAGGAACACTTAAGCAGCACTAATGTATGTTACTATATAACGATAATTTATAATTAAATGTTAAAATATACGTTAATTTACTTCAATATAAATATAAAAATCTATACTTATCAATAAAATATTCAGAAACTAATTTGATAAACTTCCAAACCTTTTCATAATCAGTTTTACTCATTTAATACAATCCATTTTCGCACAATTGTAAAACTATTTTAAATACGTAAAAAAATAATATTTTTAACTCAAAGTTATCATTTAAAAATTTATTAATTTATATTTTTATTATGTTATTTATATTTAACATCCATTTGTTATTAGTTTACTACATAATTAATTTATTTATTAGGTAGGAAAGCTTTAATTCTTTATGTAAATGATAAAAGTGATGTTTTAAAAAATTTTTTCATTAAATATTTTCAAAGATTATTACTCATTTTATAATAAAATATTAATATTTGATGATAAATTTTTAAATAAAATAGCAAATTCGTTTAATATAAGTTATTTAAACAATCAACATGAAAATTAGTGAAAAGTAATTGAATGCAATATCAATTCTTTACTGTTATGAGCATTATTTATATTAAAAGTATAAAATATTTTTTCAAGGTATTTATTCTTGAGGAACGCGAGTAATAACGTGAATGTATCGAGGATATCAATTGCCACGAACTGGTTCGGTGAATAGCCCTATAAATATACGAACATCTTGTATTGCAATCCACCATCTTGTATTTCATTTTAAAATACCGAACTTGTGTTAGTATTGACTAAGCAGGTTAATTGTTTAAGCTTTAATTTGAAAAAATTACAGACCTATAAATTACCACTGTCGTCCGTTGTTCATCCGACTGCCCTTCCTTAATCTCGAGAATGGAGTTAGATACATAAATGTCAAAATAAAATATAGAAACATTATAGGCAGGAGGCCCCGATTAATGGTATATGAACTTCCAATGCAAATCGAAAGTCACGTTAATTCAATTCAAGTATTTTCCCCCGAAAGCAGTTAATAGATGACCGGCACGACTCTTTTGCTAACAGGAAAAGTATGATGTACAGGAGCAAGCCACTACTAATTTCAGGTAGTGAGCAAATATTTTAAATGAAATAAATTAAAAATATAATTAAAAATTGCAGCTCGGCATTGTGACGATGTCACTATAAATATTGCTCGTTTGTATTTTTAGATTTTAAAAATAATATGGTAGATTGTTACGAAATGTTCACTTACGTCAAAGAATATTTCTTCCATGCGAAACGCTCGTCATTTCTGTATATAAAATGAAATTGTCGGTTACGAGACCTTTGTTTATAAGCTTCTAGAATGTTTCACACTAATTATTTACTGGAGGGGAAATAATCCTAGCGGGGAGCAGGAGAGGGTATATATTGACTCGTGGTTGAGAGAGCGACTTTTTTTTATTCTCTGTGCCATTACGGGAAAAACGCAACAATGTGTCTGTGCAAGGAAAGAATTACGCAAATTAACGGACTCTGCTTCAATCGACGAGACGACCAGGAGAAGACAGCTATTATACGACACGAAAATTTGAGGAACTTCTACCATAATAGTGCCTCCTCTCCCCTGTATTTTCGATTGTCTACTGACTGTAGGATTGTCATGTAAGAAAATTCACGGATTAGACTAATATATAATTAGTCGCAAAAAGACAAAATGTCTGATTGTAACGGGATTCTAAAGCGTTGTGATATTTGAATACCCTCTGAATATTGCGTGTATCGAATCTGATGTTAACTGCACGTCGTGTTGAGAAAATAAAACTTACGCTTCAATTTTAATACATAAAGAGTTACTGTTTGACTATGAATGGCATACAACGTATGTTTATGTAGACAAGTACAATGTTAATGATGATAGTTAAAGAATGAAATAATAAGATTAACAGAAAAAAACACTGCAGGCACTCGTTAATCCGGCATACCCTCAATTATGATTGCTAATGCTATTCCGTTTGCACAAAAGTGCTAGTCACGCTCCAAATTCTCTTTTTCTGTTGCACAGTATTACATTTGAGTGCACGGTAATATTTTTCTGGTGTTTGCAAAAACAGAATTAGTATCGAAGAACGACAGATCACATCGTTAGTGATCTTAGGCGTTTTAATCCTTCATTCTCTCAGTAATTCGGTACTCTCGCTAATCTGACATCTCTCTATTCAATGAATGACTGGATTAGTGAGTCTACTTGTAACATAGATTGAAATGCAGTTTAACCAGTCTATCTCAAACCTTTTTATCTCGAAATTTATTTTTCACCTGCATTTTCAGTCTAAATTCAATATATTTTCCAAGTTTATCTGAAACAGTTTTCTTCCAAAACCTCTATATCTGAAATTACCAAATTATGGACTGAACTGTTAATTACAAATTCAAATGACATCGGCTACATTTCATACCATAAATTGTAGTTGAAAAACATCTTTTGCAATACATTATACGAAGGGGGGGATGCAAAATTAGGCATACAGTTGAAAATCTGAGAAATACAAATGTTTGGAGTTCATTATTATTACTTTTATTATTTTTTATTAGTTTGTATTCCTTATTTGTGATTTAATTTGTACATAAAAATAAATGTTTTTTCCCCTATTTTCTCCCTGTATGTTTTTTCCATAATAACGACTGTATATCTAATTTTGCACCGTTCTGTATATTGTAGTTGCAATAACGATGTTTTTTTTTCTAATTGGCAACAAGTTTGGCTTGCATCTTATTGATTGAAGAAAGTCGCGCATCAGAAAGTATTGACAAACTATTTCTATTAAGATATGACAAAAATGTTTTATTCATACCTAAATACAGGTATGTACTGTATTTGCTATTGTATTAAAAAAAATACCGCACCTCCTATCTAAATAATTACTATTTATTGTGTGTGAACCTCTATATTACGAATCCTATCTATCTAGAATTATTTTCTCGTTCACGCAAGATTTGTAACGCGCAACTAATGCTTATATAAAGTAAAGTAATTACTATTTGTTTCAGGTATTCCAACATAAATTATGAAACCACTTAGCAATAGTAGTTGGTCGGAAGTTCGAACATGACCTCCTGGAGTTATCTGGGTTTTTATCACGTGTCTGATACCTAAACAGATCCTATCAGTCCAATCTAACATAGTTTTTATTATCTTAATTAGTTGATATTTAAAGATTTAATTAAATTTACTTAACTTTTTTATAATAATGAATATTAGAACTAATTATAGCGCAAAGAAAACAATAGTCGGTTCGGCAAAGATACCATTTTTAATGCTACAGGATGGGAAAAAACGTCATTTAACACCCTGCTACAGAATATGGAATGTACTGTACCCAAAGAATATACTATGAGCACATTATGTAACGTGCATAACTTTGTAACCGTTCGAAGTAGGTCAATAAATTTTTCAGCAATCAATTCCTTGTGAAATTCTGACACTAAATGATGTGTATCATGATTTCCTTCCCATTTACAGTTTCGGGGTTGCATTCAATATGGCTACCATCAAAATGGCGGCAGTGCGTGTAACACATATCAATCTATTTCCTCCTTGGTCTGTCTTCCTGAAATGGAAAAATTAACTTTCGCTATTGTGTGTGGCAATTCTTATTCTCAACACTTTTCAATGTTAGAAGTTAGAAGAATGGGTAAAAAGTTAAGAATTTAATTAATAACCATTCACAGAAGATTTTAATCTTTATTAATTTGAAACAGAAATCATTTACAAAACAATTAAAAAATTAATAAACATTATAAAGTGTAATTTTATAAAGGAAAAAACGAATATTTAATTATAATTTATTATAAACGTAAAATTATTATATATGCAAATATGCAAACATGCAAGTTAAATTAGTCTAATTTGGATTAATTTAACATCTCTGATAAATAATATTTGTATTATTAAAATACATTAATGAAGAATTTAAATACTGAAAAACTAATTTTAAAACAAAAAAAAATTTTTATGAATGTGTAATTCATTAGAAAAATTCATCGCCATCAGCGTATTGGTTTCGTGAGAATTTGTTGCAATTCTCTTCTCTTACACTTGTGGGATATTGTTGAGCTCTCAATAGTAAGTTCGGTTCGTACGTTCATTCTTTAATTTTTTAATATACAGATATTTCACGGAAGATTTTAATTTGTGTAATTTAATGAGTGCTATTGAAATGTCCATGTATAAAATTCACAAAATATAAATTAAAATATTTATATAATAATATAGCATTTGAAACGCTTGTAAAATGGATTGCAAATTTCCGAATGCAGCAAATAAAACAGAAAAAAACATCAGCTCGGACGAAGAAGAATCGGAAGTAGGTAGAAAAATGGATAGACTGTTCGACTTTTCGCTGGTGTACCCGAAAGTTATCGATATTCCAGAATTAACATATTCTGTTAAGGATCGAGTAAAACGATACGAAAGTTTCAAAACAGAAGAAAAACCTCTAATTGTTTTGAGAAGAACTCTTTCTGAGAAAGATGGTGAGTACATTATCTATAATATATTAGGGCATAATAATTTTTCATTTCCTTTAAGTATTAGATTGATAACTTGAAAATATGCGGTTATCCTTGTGAATTTCTTGAATTGCCTGGAGAATGTAATTTCCTAAACTTTAGGTTTTAAATTTAAATTTTCGCGGAAACTTAGTTTATTTCCCAACTTTTAGAATTAAGAAACCTTGCCTATTTTGTCTTGTTTTTTTTTCTTCCTTTATTTTCGAATATTTGAAATGGAATAAAATGGCACCGATTATCTAATTAAAGGGGGATACTTTCGGTAGAAATTCAGCTGTGAATGAGAAGGTTAAGATCATTTTTGGAGGAATAAAATATCAAAGAAACCGATCGTTTACATGTTACCTTTCGTGAGATATACTCCTCCGAAATCCTGCAAAATTAAGGTAAAATTTAAACGTAAATAAATCCGGAACTATTCCTCCAAACAACGCTAAAAACAGTATTTTTCATTTTTACTATTCTATAGGTTCACAAAACACGAGAAACTCTATTGCACACGCTATTACCATGTCCTGAATTGGTACATTTTAATATTCGATTTAGTATTACAATTTCTTGGCTCTAATATTGTCTCTAAATTGAATGTGAAGTTGAACTAAAGTCACAATAAGAACTATATATAAGTTTTCTTGAGAATCTAAAAATCACTTAATTTGGTTATAAGAATGCTATTTGCAGTGCAAAATCCTGTTAGTAATTTAAATATACAAAAGGATTTTATATTTAATCCTTACGGGGAGGAAACATTCGTTCGTTGGAGTTTTACAGAATACAATCTTTTCTGTATTTGAGAGAATACTATATTAAAATAATATTCTTCGTAATTCTAAGTAGCAGTGGTTCAGAAAAAATATATCGTAAATACAAAATTTTACGGCAAATAAACGTATTTATACTCAATTATGCAAGTTTATACTTGACACTATATCTACAAATAAAGAACGTTACTACAAAAACAAAAATCATATGTATTTTTTATACATAAAACTTCATTCGTTTTGCATCATATTTCATATTCCAGCTTGTAAAATGAAATCATTTTCTTAAATAGAAACTGATAAAGATTTGAATATATTTATCAACGCAGATAGTAAATTTTTCCAGAGATGCAATTTCACGAAGTACAGCACATAGTTCCATAACTCCTTTTCTCATTCGTGTAGAGATACAGCTGTAGCAGGAAAAAAAGTACTGAAAAGAAAAAAATCTTGGAAAAATTCTTTTGTGCCTTGCTAGCTCTTATGCCTTTTTACTATTGTTTATAAACTAGATATACTTTTTGCCCTGAAAATTGTCTCACTAACTTTTTAAGAATGGGTCTTCTTGAAATTTGATATCCTTTCTTTTCTGACATGACTTAATAAATGTCGATCCCTAGAAAAATGGGAGTTTATTCAGTTAAAAATTTGTTTAATCAATAGTTGTCTTGTTTATTTTTAAATGGACAAAAACAAGGTACGTATTTTATATATTTAAAGGAAATTCTTTTATGCAGGTTTGTATGTAAAAAATCATTTTACGGTTTTCTACATCTCATTTTATATAGATCACTATCATTGAAACTAAACTATTCAAGAAATGTGTCTAGAAATTGAAATGTATATCTTGTAATTAAAATATACTCTGCATTAATAAAATGATTCCATCAACTTAATTTTAACTTTGATGTTTTTATATTAAACATTAATAAATGTTTGTCTTGAATTTAATAATTGGAGTTTTCTGTCACACTTTTTTTTTCAGATAAAATATCCAATCCGGTCGATAAAAAGATTACAGTAAAAAGTTTCGATAAATCGAAATCCACTTCACAAAATGTTGCTCTAGATAATATTTGTGAACAACAAACTGAAACTGTCTCTTCACAAATAAGTAAAAAAAGCAATATAAAGCAAGCCAGTGCAATTACAAGTCATTTTGCAGCTGAATGTAAACGAAAAACAGATGTTTTCCCTATACGAAGAGTGAAATCTGAATCTCCAATTATGACTAAGCAAATGAAAGAAATTGCTACGTCTTCACTCGTTCCCTAAAACAGGAAAGTGGACCAGAATTCACCAAAAGCAAAACAGATAAACGAAGCATTCCGAAAGTTCGGCATACAATCCTAAGTAAAGAGAGAGCTAACTTAAAAGCCGTTAACAGTAAGATGAGTGATAAAGATGAAAAGAAAACTAGTAGAAAACAAGTAAGCGAAAAATCAGAAGATACAGCTTCTGGTGCAAGCATAAATACAGAATCTTCTTTTGTAAGCAGTTCAAGTTCATCTGAATCAAGTTTTGAAACTGTTGCTGTTAGGACTCCAATACCAACAGTTTTCAAACTGCCAAGATGTCGTATCGCAAAACGATGTAAATCTGAAAAAATGCAAAGTTTTTCACAAAAGGAATTTGACAAAAAAAGTATTAGCGATGCGAATGTAAATTCGCTAATTTCCGATCAGTCAGTAGATTCTAGTAGAACGATTAGAATAAAAAATATTATAAAAGTTACTGGCACTCCAAGAAACTATGGAGCAGAATCATCATCCGTAATAAATCCAAGAAATGTAGTCGATGAATTAAAAATGGATGTCAGAAGAACTGCGAAAGAAAGTAAACTTAGAACAGAAACTACTGCTGAAGGTTTGGATGAAAATATTCATATTACTGAAACAGACAAAAATCCTGTTTTCATTGTCTCTAATACAAAAGAAATACATAAATCTTTGCAAAATATGGATGCTTCCAGAATGGAAAGAAGCAAAGAAACTGGTGGCATATATTCTGAAGAAACAAAACCTTTAATGGAAATGATCGACAGCGCTTCTAAAACTAGCCATAAAAAACTTGCCAAGCTTCCTACTCTTGAAATGCCAAAAGTTGTACACGAACTGCGAAAAGCAATTTCTATCATTTGATCAGAATGAAGATAAAAATAAAGAAATCTATAATTCTCCTAAGCCTACAAAAAATGAAGTTGAAGGTGTTTCCATCACTAATCCAAATAAACTGGCTGGTAATATTACCAGTTTTTCAGAAAATAGTTACAAATCAGAATTTACCATCAGTCCACCTAAAGATAAATCCAAGATAACTGGTGATAGTAGTTGTACTAAAAGTAATGAGCGAGAGGAAGTTGCTGCTACTGCTGCCACCCTAAGGCCAGCTAACCAAGCACAGGGAGTTGCTGCCACTCCGATGATAGCCATGTTAGGACGGGGAGTTGCTGCCACTCTGATGATAGCCATGATAGCACGGGGAGTAGCCATATCCCAGGCGTCAGCCAAGATAGCACAGGGAGTAGCCATATCTCCGACAACTGCCGAGATAGCACAGGGAGTAGCCATATCCCCAGCGACTGACGAGATAGCACGAGAGTAGCCAAATCTCAAGCAACTGCCATGATAGCACAGGGAAGTAGCCATATCCCAGGCGTCAGCCAAGATAGCACAGGGAGTAGCCAAATCCCCAGCGACTGACGAGATAGCACGAGAAGTAGCCATATCTCCAGTAACTGCCAAGATAGCACCAGAAGTTGCCAAATCCCCGGCAACTGCCGAGATAGCACGAAAACTAGCCATATACCCGACAACTGTTGAGATAGCACGGGAGACACTCTCAAAGCTTGATTCAAGTGCAAAAGTGACTGTAAAGAATTACACCAAACCTCGTAAATATAGAAAAAATAAAGCTCCTCTTACTCCTGACACTCTAGGTGAATATGTAGTAATTTCTCTGGAAACAATCCAGGGTGCTGAAGCTGGAAGTGCCACTGCATATGAAAAATATTTCAGAAAAATAAAGGGTTCTGAAATGTTTGGAAAGGGCTCTCCTCATTCTTATCTAAGCGAAAGAGACTACAGACGAATACCTCTAAGTCCTTCAACAAGTAACCAAAAACTTGCAATATTTGAAAAGCAGCTTGCTACGGAACGTCTAGAAGTAGAAGAAATTGAAGTAAGTGCAGAAAGGGGTGCTGTTCAAAAAGGTACGTGCAGTCCGGAACAACCCTCAAGATTCAAATCCAGACAGCTTCTCTCTCAATCTTTAGAGGTATGTCTTGCATATTTTTTTACTATTTGTGCAAAATTTGATTTTTAATATGAGATTTTCTTGTTTTTAAAACGAAAACTAGTAAAACGTCTAGTGTTCTTTATTTATTCTTTTTTTTCAGATGTTTGGTGTAAGTTCATCTATAGGAGATGCATTAGAAAAGTATAAGTGGATGCTAAACGCTATAATGGTGAAGAATATGGAGGAAATTTTATCCAATCCCTTCTTACGGGGCTTGCAATTCAAACAAATAGTAAAGTTTCTCCTGTGAAATATTTATTATTACATACAAAGTGTTTATTGATGGTATTTTCTTTTTAAAGGAAATTCTAGCTAGTGAAAACTTGTGTAAAGTGGCATTAATCGATTTTCCTCGTTATTACAATAGAAGAAATAAAGAATTTAATTTTCCATTATTTCAACTTAAATTTGAAGATGAAAGTCTGGCTCAATTTTTAAGAACTGTAAAGATTTGTTTACTGCCTAGGATCAATATCGTACAACTACAAAAGCGTGGACTTTCCATTATGCAGTTGAAGGCCGCCATTTTGTTGCGAGGAGGTAAGTAATTTTTACATAACGTTAATTTCCACATTGCATTCGTAATTGATAAAATAATACACTTTTCTAGAAGCAGCGGATCATGATGTGTATATGAAAAAATTGAGGAATAATATAGAAATAAGTGGTGTTTCAGAAGATATGCGTGATTCAGTAAAGGACGATATAAACCAAATTAACGAAAGCCTCAAAATTGTTATGGAATTTATTGAAAGTTCGAATGTTTTGTGTTATTGCTATGATACCAATTCACTTTTGTATGATTGCATTTCAGATATCTTTACGGGTAAGATATTCAAAAATTCTAAAAACTAGATTTTGGTTCTATTTATCATATTAATGCTTTTACAAACGCCACACAATTTTAATAATTTAGTCTTGAATTCCTTTTATTTCATTACTTTAAATTCAAAAATTAAATATTAATCGTATATACTTATCAAAAATTAGCTTGACAAAAGAATTTGTCACTTCATGAGTGAATTTAATTTTTCTTCTTTCCTCGTATGAATTGATATTTATAAATTTAGGATATTTTATATTTTTATTTCATTTTTCTTTCTAGGACAACCGATTTACGTATGATCTTGCCGTCTTCGTAAGCTCTTCATTTTGGATAAAAACAAACTTTTTTTTATTTTACATTTCGGCGTTTCTTTAAAATTTTTAATGTGAATTTTATAATTGTTTTTTTGTAAATTTATACGTTTTGTACACTTATTTATTTGGATTATTAGAATTTTTACGTAAACGAATTTTATCTCGTTCAAATTACTAAAGTTAAATTCTTTTTTTGTGTAGACGATGTTTTAAAACAGTTGTATTGCTGTATTTTTATCAAATGTTTAATAAAGTTTGCACCAATATTTTGCATTCTGTTTCTTACTCAAGAAATATCTTATGATGTATATTAGCTGAAGTACCAGCTTCCCTCGGTGAAAATGATTGTATATTGTCTATACTCATTACTATTGTCATTTTTATATATTAAGTTAAAGAATATTTTACATCTTGCCAAAATAACAGGCTGGCCAACTTTCACTGTGTTTAACCCGTGATATCTTTAGCTATTATCTTATTGTATTTGAATTTTGTCGTTCGTTTCATATCCACCGTCCTATTTGTGCGAAAGGTCTAGGAACCAGGTCTTTTTTTTGTAAAAGTTGGCAGTTAATAAGGCGCACTCTTTCCGCTCGAAGAGCACTAAGAGTTACAAGAGTATATATAGAAGAGTGTAAACTTGTCCCCGAGTGGGCTAATATAGTTTAATCTGTATCACTTCGGTTTATAATTTTAGTGGTTCTGTTTATATTTGTGTTGTATGTGTGGTAAAAAGAATTATGCTGGATTATGTTTTCTGAGTTTCTGGTTGGTGGTTTTATAGAATGACTAGTGCATTCCATTTAAAGAGTTATAGGTAAATATGATAGGAAAGTTTAGATTGTTAGTTTGTTACCTTACAGCAAGCGCGAACCCACAACCGAGTGCCCAGGAAACGGAACCGCTTGGCCACTGGTGAGCCTTAGAATGCTAGTTAATCTGACCTAACATTTAGGTTACTCTTTTGCAGCGGACTGGAAAAAGATATCACTGAAAAGAGACAGTAGAAATATATCAAAGGTAATTTTGATTGTCAAATATGACTTACCAATGCTTTGGGAAGCTACCCATTCGGTAGTCTGTGGGCAAGAGCTTGAAATATATCGAGAAGAGATAGAGAAGTAAAAAAGTTTTATGAAAGAGCAAGTTATACTTTGAAGTGGAAATTATTAAAGTATCTTTAAGCCTCTAAGCATTCCAAATGCATATAGCTTATTATGCTAGTCATAATAAAAATAGAGCTAAATCTAAACCTATATACAAGAAGGATAAATTTTAAACGAAGATTTAAGTAATATATAGTTACTAACACCAATACCCAAACGTAAATAGTACATGTAAAGACAAGAAACACAAGACAGTACAATTTTTTTAAATATAAGTAGTATAAACTATAATTAAACAAAAGCAGTAGTGGGCAGGTGCAGATCAACAGGACAGAGTGCAGTAAAGTATACAAAATTCCAGTAAGGATAGGAGAAAGGTTACTTGTCTACTTTTGTTGAAGCTTTCTATGATGCAACATTTGAAGATCGTCTTCGTTCTGTGTGAGTTCACTTAGTGCCACGGGCCAGGTAATCAAATTTTTTGTGAAGTGTGTAATGACCTGCCTCCACCAAGGGCCAAAAAGGGCACAGTTATGTGTTCTACAGTGTCAGGTACATTATCTTCACAGTTACAGTTCGGTTGATTTTATAGTTTTGAATCTAGTTAGGAAATTATTAAATATTCCATGTGCCGTGAGTATTTGTGTTAGCCGAAAATCGTGCATGATTTTTCAATTGTCTACTTTCTAATTTCGAGAACAACTTGTGTGTAATCTGTCATTCATTATCTTCTTGCCAACGAGTTTGCCACGCCCTGATTGACCAATGTTGGAGATACGAACGAATGTCACAGGCACTAATTGTGTCATTTAGATAAGCGGTTGTGGCAAGTCGGCAAGCTCATTGCCACTACAACCTGAGTGGCTGTTTATTCAAGAGATTCGTGTTGTGTGTTTAGTGTAATACGCTTTGAAGAGTAGGTAAGTGTTTTAGTATAGTTTACTGCTAATTTTACGTGTGCTTAAAATTTTAATTGATACGTTTCAGTCTGTACATATGAGTGAATCCATTATATTTATATTTTAGATTGTATCTTAGTGCATGATTGATGGCTAGTATTTCTGCCTGTGTTATCGTGCAGTGATTTTATAATTTAAATGTCGAACATTGGAGTATTTTATTGTCCTTGATGTGACAGAAAGCAACTCCTACACCATTTTTTGATTTGGAACCCTCAGTACATATGATGGAGCATTTGTTAGGAGTGTATTTGACTACTGCTTATGCATGTGTGTATGACGGGTGAGGAAAGGCACAGAATTCGGCTGGAGAGAGTATTTCATAATGTTTTGTATTCATGGTTAATCTGTTTTTATTATGTTGTTTAATTCCATTTTACTTTTTATGAGTATGTCTATAGGAATTTTATTGGTTATTACTAGCGTTGATTCTCTTAAAATTGTTCTATATTCTATATCTATTTTCGTTAGATAGAGGATATATCTAACGAAAATAGATATTAAGCTTTTCTATTTCTTATCAAGACAAAAACATTGTACAAAACATATTTGGAGTTTACTGTTTTATAATTATTTTCTTTAAAAATAAATGCTAAAGTTACGTAAAAATAAATTTATATTACACTGAAGTGAACCCGAATGCCAGCTACTGACCCTGCTCTGGATTGGACGACTCAACTCTTCCTTCTTATCCCATACGAAATTTTCAACTTGATGTAACTACGGTATTTCAAATATATGCTTTTTAGTCGTGCCAAGCGACTCGCCGACGTTGTACTCGAGACAGTTCCCTCAGTCAAGACTGAAAAAATCTCAAACGTGGCTCCTTTTTAACGAAGGATTCCTTTCTATTCCTTCCTTCGTTAAAAAGAATACATAAACCAAAATACATGATACAAAGTAAACGTAAAATTAGTATTCGGCTTTTAGTAAAAACTAAAATGTAAGATTAGAAATCAAAAAGTATGGAAGAAAAAAACTATTTATAAACATAATTGTAAAAAGCATCAAACAGTGGCTTCTGAACAAGCTTATCGAGTGGGTATGACCACCTGAAACCAAACGTAAGACTTATTCTGACATTAGAAATCTTATCTTGATCGTAAATTGGACAATGATAGATCATATGGTAGACAGTGTCTAGGTTTTCTGTAGAGCAAAAGCAAGAGTTTCTGCTAGATTATACATCGCCAGGTAGCTTCTAAAATTATCATGCTCAGTAAGTAGTTGAGCAGTAGTATACGTTAAATCTCTAAGTGGTGTAAAAATTTGCGCCCTTGTTGAAAGGGCTAAGTTGACCCGACTCGCTCCTCTCGCTTTAGGTCAGGATGTCACGAAAGGGCCTTTACCGTATGGGGGTAGTGGTTAGATGGACGCAGAGAGAGACTCACACAAAGACCGTATTTCTTATTAATTTTCCGCGTTTATTTTAACTAAACATGCTTACAATCACAGCCGACAGTCGTCCTGGTGGATGAGGTCAACGTCGATCCGTTGATGCGATTTCTGTGGAGGAAAGTTCGTTTCCTACCGCAAACTGGTCCGCAGGGATGATCTGTTGCTAACGTCTTCGGTCCCCTCCGGTGGTGGTCAGGAGATCCAGAAGCGGGAGGTCGTCTCAGTAAGGTCCAGGTGGTGGCTCGTTCCGGGATTGTCCTCGGAATCTCTGGGTCTTCTCTTCCTTTTGAGATAGTCTACGCTTGAATTTAATCCAAAGTGTTCGTAGCGAAATCTCCGATCGTCCGATCGTGCACTCGATATTCCAACTTCTTCCTCCCCGGGTCCTGGGGACTCCGGGCTTTTATCCTAAATTTTCCTCCGAAATTCCGGGGCTCTGGTTGGTCCGAACGAGGGTCTAGCTTCTATCTCATTGGTCCTCGTCTGTTGCCAGGGACGCGATTCGGGCCGCGGGGTCGCCGAAGATTCCCGAACTTCCCCACCCGGGCCGCTCCCCGTCCGAGTCGGGGTCAAGCCCTTACCTGGACGACGGGACCGTAAGTTTCACTCTAAATGTGTTTTTCTGATTCGGAGAAGGTGCAGCCGGGACCATTCACCCCCGACTACCACCCCCTCCGATGGAGAGTCGGACAGATTCCGCTTGGAACCCGGTGTAACCCGATGACCCAAAGTTACCCCGGCGGACGATCCCTTAGTCGTTCCCACGATGGAAGGTCGCTTAGTCGTTCCAACACTAGGAAAATAAAGTCTTGTTATTCTACCAGTTTCTGTTCAACCATTGTTGATTCCACTTTTGCATAGCGTTGTCATGAATATAATTTTTAAGGCTGCTACGTGAGAGAGGGATGTGAGTGTGTAGTCCAGTCAGTGTCCTTTGCAGCCGACTTAGCCTAAAAGTAGGATTTTTCATTTCCTAGTATGCCAGTATGGCCAGGAACAAATATAAAATTATCTTATTTATATGATTTTTAAAATCACATATATCCAGCACCATATTATTGCTATTGCAATTGGGATTTAATAGAGCTTTTAGGACAGACAGAATCACTGTAAATGTTTAGAGTTTTGTTTGGTAGTAAAGTGGCCCACTGAACAGCTTGGTAGACAGCACCTTCCTCAGCTTGATAGAATGTACAGATATCCCCCACATACCTCCATCTAACATATTTTGAGCAAAATATGTCAGTTTGGAGGAAGATACAGATACTTGAGTCAACATGAATGGGGCTTTTGGACCCATCTGTGTAGACATTAATTAATGTCTGCATGGTTACCCATGAAGGAAGCAGCTGACACCAAATAACCTTGTTTACAGGGTTTGATCAGAGACGTGATCAGAGACAGTAGAATAATGTGGTAGCATATGAACAGCCGTAGATAGAAGTAAAAACCGTTGTTGAGCTTTGATGTTTGTCTATAGTTTAGAACTTTTTTCAATACATAGTGGTAAAGGAAGGAGCTCTGCTAGTATCAGAGAGGCATTAGTAGAAACAGTTCTGAAGCACTTTGAAATTCTAATGGCAAACTGTCTCTGAAGAGAGAGTAATTTACTTGTTACATGACCTCAACTAGAGGCCGCGTAAAGTAGCATTGGTTGTATCGCCCCATTATGTAGAGTTTTACAAGCTTTATGATTTAGTCCCCCGGTGCACCTAGCACATTTTAAGAGCATGTAGTTTATTTTCTTGGCCTTGGCCAAGATGTAGTCAATATGGCAACAGAATGTGGTTTCTCTCTATTTTCTCTTGTTTTATTTTGTATGACGTTTCTGTATACACGTTCACTAGTTAGTCGATCTCTCAAAGTTTTTGCGTCCTTTTGTGAAAATAAAAATTAATATAAAAATGAATATTATGACATTGATTAATAATAATAATAATATTGTTAGTGATTCAAAAATAAGATTTTTAAATAAATTGTTTATTCGAATTCATTAAATTTTTATATTTTTAAATTTGTTCACATAAACTCTTTTATAAATAATAGTACATATTAATTAACTAATTAATAATTATATATTTTGGACCCAAGATTTTAAGGGTTTTATAAGAAAATATTTTTTTGTTAAAATCTTTCTATAAAATCATGTCTAAATATTACGTAAGATAGGGAAAGGAATCAAAGAAAATATTACGGTTTCTTACACAGAAGAGACTAGAATGGCCGAAACCGCCCTTACGTAATTTATGGACAGCCCCTAAGGAGATTATCGAGATTTGGCAGCATGAGTGAGAATCTATTCACTCGAATCTATTCCAGGAGCTTCTTTTGAACCACCGACAGTTGGTGGTCTCCATAATTGGTAGTTTAGTACAAACTATTAGCTAAGTCAGTTTCTTACAAGGCACGAGCAGTTCAACACGTATCTCTGTCGATTTCATAAGTGAAGTTTAACGCTGTACAGTTATTGTGAAGAAGAAAATGGTGTTTGGCACTACAATCTACGAGTATGGCTGCCTGATGCTTCATGACATAAGTCAACTTGTAAAACTTAAGTTGCAAGCAAAGAATGTAGATTGGCGCTGCTGTCTGAGTCTCTTGAAAATAAAGATAACTACCTCTTGCAAAAGGACCTCATGAAGCGGTATTTTGAAAGGACTTACATCCGGTAACTAGCTTTGTGTCATACGCGCCTGGTGATTGTTTTGAGTTTTCTGTCCTTCTGTTTACGTGCGATGTATCAACTGTTGAATTTGTTATATCTGTTGGGTCATGATTCGGTATTATTCACGACACAAGATCTGTAATTCGTTTGTTTGCCACAAGAACGGGCATTATACCTGGCCGTTTCTATTTTAATTTCGGAATCTTACCATTTATAAGCCAAAAGGCAACTCTGTACTCTACCGATTGTCTCGAAATGTCGGGGAAACAGATAAATGTGAGGAACCGAACGGGGGTCGACTTGGAGGTCCGAATAAAGGTATTAACAAGATCTTAAAAATCTTTTACAACTCGAAGAAAAGAAATTAAAGAACTCGATTAAACAATGAAAGTTGTTTTTGTAAAATATTTTAACAAGAGAAAAGACTAAAGTCTAAGAAAAGGCAGCTGGAGAGGAGTCGTATTTAGTCGTGAAACTTACCTCTCTCGCGCCTCTGATCGTTTTCAAATCGTCACCAGGTGACGAGTCGAAACCAATGAAAAGGCAGCTTTAGGGGAAAAAGTTATAAAACCGCGCAAAGGACGTGACGTTCCTGGTTTGTAGGCCTCCCATCATGGACGTGTTGAATTAGGAAGGAAATTTTCACATCGTGAAAACAACCACCTCTGCCTAGTGCCATCCAGGTTCGTCGGAGAAAAATCGCCTGAAGTTGTGCCATATGCCCCGGGGTCTACGATTGTTCGCCGAACTGTAGGAAAAGAAAACTCGAGCATTCGAACTTTATTTGGAGTTAATCTGCACGTTTTGTGCTCTGATACCCCTTTTATTCAAAGAAATATTGTAAGAAATTTTTATTTTATTAAACGGTTTACGATGGAAAACCTTCTTCAGTCAGTCTTTCCACTTCTATACGACAGTGTTGACCGCTCGATTGCCGTGACATTTCCACCCCAATCGGCTAACCTCACATAAACGTTAAAAATAAGTAATCGATTAATTAATCGTAAACAAATTTAGTTATTAAGAATACCTCTCTATTGTTTTGATTCACCAAAACCATAGAGAGGTTGAAGCCAAAGTTTTAAATGCGAAAACGTGTACGTCGGACGTTCAGCGCCGCTTTCCTGTAAGCCTAGAAGTTTGACAATGGTGTTTGGAAAGTCAGTGTAATCATGCTCGACATTCCAAACGCCATGTCAAACTTCTAGGCTTACAGGAAAGCGGCGCCGAACGTCCGACGTACACGTTTAAAACTTCAGCCTCAACCTCGCTATTAACTTATTTGGCAAACCTGTAAAGTTGTTTTAACTGATTTACACTCCGAAAATACGTCGTTACCCGAAAAAACCGCCGCCGCCACACCAAGATATTGTGTGATAAAATGTACCTCTTATCCCCTACAGAAGTGCCACGGGCCATAATAAAAATTAACAACCTTACTTTTGAAAATAACAAAACAAAATAAGTAACTTATGAAATATTTAATGCAACGAGGTCCAAACTATCTGATTTGTGGTCAAAAATGCACAAAAGTAGGTGAAGGACAAATATTTCGTGTGTTCCTTAACGTTAAAAAGAAGCCAAATTTTATCAGTTATAAGTGACGTATCAAATAGGTTCGCGAGAAGATTTGACTGTCTGAGCACCACTGATAAAAACGTAAACATTTTAAAGTAAAAATTTAAAAAAAATTAGGCTTTAAACTATTTTTGAATGTTTACGAATTCATTATTATTATTATTTGCTATATTTAACATTAGCAACATTAAAAGATGTAAAATAATCGAGATTTCATCCAACAAAGTAACGTTATTTCGATTAACGTTTTAGCGATCAATTTACTAATTAATCGTTAGTATCCAAGGCCCTAAAAACAAATTGAAGATTTTCTTAAACGAGAAAATATTTTTGATCAGATATTACGTAAATGATCGACTACACTTTTCTATTGCTGTCACGTGACAGAAACTGCATCGGTGGCCTTCAATAGCAAAATAGCAAATCTATAATATCAATATCTTAAAAGCATCCAACTTCAACTTCATTATTTGAATATTATAATCTAAAATTTCTCATTCTTTATCTATTGAAGTGAAAATTCGTAAAAAATTTGATTTAGCCCATCATTATTTACATCACGGATTTTGACGGAGTGCTAAACGATAGGACCTCAATAAGAACAACGAAATTCTGTTAAGAATTTAATCCAAATAAAATACCAATTTCTCCTCACCATGCAGAAAGTATTCCTCAAAAAATGTTTTCAATTGCCTCTTTAATATTCTTTTATGTAAATTTGTCAACAGTTGAAAACGTTTTAATAGCGTATTCTTCTCAATTAAAATGTACTCCAATTAAAACAGAAACAATTAAATTAATAAGACTTATGGCCTCACCGGTTAAGTACGTTCTCTTCAATGGCCAATAAAAATCTTTATTCGAATTTCAATGCCAGAATAATTTAGAACGCGGATATTGTCTGGAACTTGGACAGGAAATAAGGCACTTTCGTCATTCGTGATTCTGTGGAAATGCAGTTGTGGAATAAAGCTACCATCAACTACCATTTACAAAGATGGAACCATTAGTGGAATGCAAAATTTAAAAGCGATCGATGTTGTGCTGAATTCAATTAGAATTAATTATAAAGACGGACACATTAATTAAAGTTTTATTATATAAGATAAGTGTTTCATGAAGAGAATGTAAAATTTGGAATAATCAAAAATTTGAAATATTAAAGTATTTTTGTTTAATTTATGGAAGCTTTTATGAATTTTTACTTGTTGAATTGTTTTTTTAACAAAAGAACTATTAAATAAAAAAATATTATAATGCTTAGATCAAAATATTCAAATTTTAAAACGAATGAGAAGCTTTTAAGGCATTGGCGTAATACATTAACTACCGAAGGTCACTAACGCAGTTCCGATCACATGACTGCAATACAGCATGAAAATCAATTGTTTGCGTAATATCCTGTTCAAAGACATTTGTATTTGAAGAATAACTGCGTTTCGTTTATATAAAGAATTATGTTGCAATAGATCTGCAGAACTGAAAATAAACCAGATCTAAAACTAATACGTTAGTCGATAACAAAAATGTATTCAGGTTATACGAAACGTAGTTTGTGCGTTGTGTGTTTTCTACGACCGATCCTCACGTCCTTAGAGATATTTGGAATTAAGATTATGTATTGCAATTGCAATCAATCTGCTGGTAATTGGAAATATCTGTCGAAGTTGTATCTCTTATACCAAACTGCTATAGAGGTATTTATGTGGACTAACATTGTACTTTCTGCTCAAGAGATCACAAACAATTTGATGTGTGTCGGATGGATCCGAATGTTTTCTAAGAGTCAAATATTCATAAAATTTATTCTAATTACAGCATATGTTTTTCTAGCCCTTCAGTTTAGTTTCTTTAAACGAAGAAAATTGTATTTTCCTAGAAATAACTGTGGATATGAAGGAGAGAAAAAAATGTTTCATAATATTCAAGTGTATTTCATAGTTGTTCATACATCCACCTTTATTTCAATGATTACAGCTATTACTGTTATTGACTTGTTTCTTTATCCTACATTAAAACAAATAACTGAATCAGAGTTTGAGCTGGCATTCTGTAATTTGAATGTCACATTAATGCTAATATATGGAATTGGGCAATTAGATTCCTCTATACTTGTTATAGGTACAATGATCATTATGTTCTCAAAGAGATTCAACTATTTATCTGATGTAGTCGATAAACTGACAAAAGAAGAAACTTTTCTCAAGACTAAAATCGAAACCTTGATTCAAACCCATTGGGATTTATGGACTTATATACAAGAAATAAATCTAGTTTGTGAAGCATACACTCCAGGCGTATATTGTTTCGGTGTCTATCAAACCAGTTTCATGTTCTGCGCAGTGTTTTTATTTGATCTTGATAATTTAATGCGTTTTGCATTTACTATTATTTTGATAAGTTTCGTTCTTGTAATTACGTTTATAAGTTTTCAACTGTCACGATTCTCTTCTCTGGTAAGATAAACTTAAAATTATCGTGTATTATTAAATAATTAGCGTTAGAAACTTTAAAACCTATGTCGTAAATAAAAATTTAAGTTCTCATAGAAATTCACTTTCGATGGTATTTATAACCTATTTATAAATACCGTATTTTATGGACTATAAGACGCTATGGACTATAAGACGCACCTGAATTTTGGAGGCAATTTTTCGAAAGAAAAATGTGCGTTCTTATAATTCCGTGGATTTATAATATGGTAATCAAGTAAATCATTTATTTTATGTTACAGTTTTGTTAAAATCATAAACGTTTGATGAAATAAAACTTTTCGCATTGTAATTACTTAATGAGAGTCCTCATATCTGAAATGTTAACTAATGTTAACATTTCAGATAAATGTTAATGATGTTAACTATATGTTTTATATGTTAAATATATAAGTTTGTTCAATAAGCGCCTGTACGTGTAATAAGTAGTTGCTACTGAAAATTGAGATATACAAATCTTACTGTCAGTATCGATCAAATTTTTATCTAAAGCCATTTAGTTTCAGATAATATTATGCAACTTGTTAAATACTTTTGTCCTTCACTTTACTCATCTTCGTGAGTCATTTACTTGATATTAAACTTTTTAGACAGTCTTTTAGGAAAGCCGATTATATTCTTGGAAAAATAACTGGTATTCGTACGAAATCTTCGAATTTGCACCGAAATTCAAAGGTTGATAAGAATATTTCATGAATAATCGTTTCCTCACAATAATTTCATTCAAAAAAAATTTCAACCTGCAAAATGCAGAGGACGAGTCTGTTTTATGCTGTTTTCAATGTTGTAACAATGGTGCCTTAAGTAATGTTATCACAAGCTCTGAAATGTGTTTCATTGCTAATTACATTAATTTTATTATTTATGAATTAATAGCAGTCAAATTTAATTTAACTGTTCATTTTTAATCTATAATTTGATTTGAATTTACTTTTGACTTTTGATTACAATTCATATTTTTAAACAATTTGTAATGAAGATCTTATGATGAGTCATTGTCAATGTCCGTGTATTATTATAAATAAAAATGAGCTAAATTATTATATTTAGGCTATAACCTCTATACTCCGACGTGCAATCTCTAGAGAAAACATGCCAGTCCCAAGCCTGCAAAAAGGTGGAGAGTTGGTTAGATGAGTGTCGATGCACTAACTATAAAACAATAACACGAATGAAATCTGATGTCAATGCAAGCAAAAGATAAAAGATGCTGGCTCGGACGTCGCCCGGATAAACAAGGTCCGCGACACCTACCGAGCAATCGGGGTTGGGTCGAAAAATTGGTTACTTATAGAAAGAAAAGAGAGCTTCACCCAGCAACACGAGTGCTTACAGTAGGAACCTGGAATGTCAGAACGTTACGCTCACCTGGAAAACTAGAGCTGCTTCGGAAGGAAATGGAGAAATATCAATGCGACATATTAGGCTTTGCAGAGATGCGCTGGACAGCATCGGGAGAACGGAATGGTGGCGAAGTCATCTGGTCGGGAAACGATTCAAGGCATGAAGCTGGTGTTGAATCTCTGCTTAGTAAAAGAGCACGAGCAACAATGTTAGGATACAATCCAGTTAGTGCAAGATTGATGGTGGCAAGGTATGAAGCAAAGCCATTTAATATATCAGTAATCCAGGTATATGCACTACTTCAGAAGCAGTGAAAAGGAGATTGAACTTTTCTATAAAGAACTAAGTACGATAACAGAGAAAACACCGCGAAGAGATGTGATCATCATTGGAGGTGAATGGAATGTAAAATCAATAAGAAATGGATCACACAAGAAACCTTAAAGCTTGTCCAAGAGAAATGAGCTCTTAGGCTTAAAATAGACATTTGTGAAGAGTTGGAAAAACAGTATCAGGTAAAGTGCAGGAAGTGAAAAAAGTAGTTAGGATGGATAAAGCGAAATGGCTAGAGGATCAGTGTCGAAACATTGAAAAATATTTTGGAGAATGTAAGACTAGAGAAGTATATAAGATGATCAGAAATGTCAAACAGAAATGGAAACCAAAGCAAATGACAATCAAAGACGAGAAGGGAGAGGTTTTAGTAGACAGGGTGGAAGTCCTACAGATGTGAACAAGCTATTGCCCTGAACTTTACGAGAAACGTTACATACAGATGTATTAGGGAATCTTGTAACTGAATTAAGGAAGATATCGCCACCAATTGTTGAAAACGGAAATTATATTTAGAGGAAAGAAGTTGAAAGAGCAGTGAAAAAGTTAAAAGACAATAAGACTCCAGGGCATGACAAAATCACAAGAGAAATGATTAGGCATAGAGGCGAAAGCTTAATTGACAAGATACACCAAGTGTGCAATGAGGTATGGACACAAGGAAAGATACCTAAAGAATGGACAAAATCGATATTGGTGACAATACATAAGAAAGGTAGCATGTTAGAATGCAAAAATTATAGAACGATTGCTTTAACAAGCAACATAGGAAAAATTTTGATGATGATCTTAATTAAAAAAGAGACTAAGCAGTGTGATGGAAGAACACTTAGCAGATGAACAGACAGGTTTCAAGAAAAACAGAAGTACAACGCAGCAGATACTAACATTACGGCTATTAGTTGAAAAGGCAAGAAGAAAGCAGAAAAACATCTATTCGTGCTCTGTGGACTTTCAGAAGGCATTTGACAGCGTAGACCAAAAAGCTACCTTGGCAGTGCTAAAACCTTATGGATTGGGTTATAAACTAATAAACCTGCTAAGTTATATTAATGATAATGCAGAATCAGCTGTGAGATTGCCTGAGGAGTTAGGAAACTGGTTCAAACCAAAAAGACGCACCAGACAGGGAGATCCTATATCTCCAACTATCTCCGTAAGTCTCTTAGAAAGAGTCGTGGATAAGATGACGCAAGAGTGCAGAGGGACATCAGTTCACGGTGTAAAATTCAATAACCTGAGATTTACAAATGACATAGTTATCATTGAAAAAAGTGAAAAACAATTAGAGGAAACATTACATCTGTTTAACAAAGAAGGAAAAATATATGGACTGACTATCAATAGCGAAAAAACTAAGACAATGATATTTGGTGATGATAACATGACAAGAAATATCCCAATAGATGAGAAAGAAATTGAAAATGTAGAGAACTTTACATATTTAGGAAGCAAACTAACCTATAATCTGGATTGCAAAAATGAAATACAGGCTAGAATAGCCAAGGCAAAAACAAATTTGAAAGCAATGGACGAAATCTGGAAAAGTAAAGCAATTAGTTTGCAGATAAAATTAAAAGTATTGAACACCCTCATCTTCTCCTCCGTGCTGTATGCCTGTGAGACATGGGTAATAACAAAAGACATGGAAAGAAAAATATTAGCATTTGAAAGACACTGTTACAGAAAAATCTTGCAAATAGGATGGATGCAGAAAGTCACAAACGAAGACCTTTATAATATGATATATATGGAAAAAAATCTTATAAAAAATTATACGACAAAAACTTCAACTGTTTGGACACATCACAAAAATGAATGAAAACAGAAAAATTAAGACTTTAGTCTATGACCTTATGGATGATCCAACAAAAGAGGCAGACCATAGAGAGATTGGATTGATGACACGAAGAAGTGGTCTGGAGCAAATATACAGGAATTGAGAAAATCGGCAATGGATAAAGAGAAATGGAAGAAAATAGTGGAAAAGGCGCCAGACACCAACGGGCAATGAGCCCAGGGTTAATCATGACGATATAACCTCTACATTACAGCAGAGGAAAACCGATTAAAATGATTTTTATATTTTACTGTTCTTATCTAGTAAAGTCTTAAACTATTTAAACTTCTTTGTATTCACTACGAACACACGTAAACATAATTTTTTAAAGAAATAATTGGTATTATATCTCAATCAGTAAATATTCTAATTTATCGAAAAATCTCTTATGATTTGCATGTATATTTGCATATATTATATGATTATAGAATACATAAGAATTTATACAAGAATAATAATGTATGATAATAATTTCAATTTTTCAAGCTGTACGGAAAGTTCATCGAAATCGATAAATTGTGTTTAGCCGATCTACCGTTAGAAACTAAAATGAAGGTAAGACAAACAAATTCAAACTTTTTAAATTCATCTGTGAATTTATCATATTACATAGGCATTTTATTACTTTGTAAGATGCTGAATTTCATGAAAAGATATGGGAAAACTCCATTCGGAATAAACATCGGAGGATTCTTCTACATTAAAAAGAACTTCTTCATTCGAGTAAGTACATTTAATACATTCTTATTCTTTATTGAACCAGTAGAAATATCAATTATAACTGCAAGTAATGCACACAAACAAACTTTTATTCATAAAAATTGTATTAAATTTAGAAGGCCATAATTTGCATATTTAAAATAGCTTCTAAATATTATGTTACAGCTTATGAGTGCCATATATTCAGCACTGTCTGTCTTCGTGGAACTTTTAGTAGCCAAAAAGCCACCTCCTTGTAAAATTAAGATGAAAGATTTAATACAATAAAGTTGTATTGCGACGTTGGACAATATTTGGATATAAGCAGAGTTATTACAGAAAAGTGAAGTATTACGTTAAAAAAAAGTCGACTGTAGACCTTTCAGAAAAAGCGATGGAGATGTTCGATGTGGGAGGCTGTGGCAATCTGAGCTCCTGTTTTGGATCGTAATTTCAGCGGATATTTTGGATATCGGTTCAAGTGCGGTACACCGTTAGAAAGGACTTTGTTTGCTGGTTTGTAGGACACCTTAATTGTTTCGATAGGTTAATTAGGTGAGGAGTTAGAGGGGTTTTAATTTTCGTAACTTTTGGTAGGTTAAAGAGGGTGGAGACCTAAGGTTAGGGGGGCAGGAATTGGGAGCATAAATAGGGGGTCTTTTTCTAGGACAGGGTGATTTTGGTAAAGTTCTGTTAAGTTTCCTACGTGTTGCACTAGTTTAAATTATACTTAGTTTATTATGTATATTTTTAAATATAACGAGCTTTGTAACGGCTTTTCCCGCTGTAGTAACGGTCTTTTCTAACTGCCACTTTGTTTTTTTTTTTTTTTTTTAAATGGGTTTTCAGTACTTAAGCTTTATTTGGGGTTAAATTTTTGTTGTTTTAGGTTAAATAAGGTTAAATAGTTAACTTTTATTTTAATCAGTCAATTCTCTAGCTGTCTTTGGTAGTTGAATTATTTTCAACTGTATTTAACAGATTAGTAGACTTAAGTACTCTAGATTATTTTAATTGTATTTATTTTATTAATTAATTATTGATCTTTCTATGCCTTGTTTTTGTCATTATATAGTTGTGTTAGTCTTCATTCTCCAATTTTATCTTCGCGTCAACCAGAGGGTTTTCTGTATATCTTGGGCTCTTGAGGAGGTGGCCAGTTCTGCTCCTTCTCTTCCTCCACTAAGTTGCACAGGTTGTTAGTAAGGTTTGCACTTCACTCATTTTTCGCCTTAGCCCCCCTCAAGCTTTTAGTGTTGTGTGCTACTCGGCTATGGCTTCTCAGTGCACGGCCTCCGAGCAGAGTATTATTATGGATGATAATTTTGAAGAATCTTTTACGACTTTTGAAGACTGTGTCATTCACGAGGCAGGTGAGCTCTTAGGTGGGATCTTAGGTCTCTTGCCAGAAAATAATGGCAATTACATTACTAAGCCGCAAAGGATGGTAGTACGGGAGAAAGTAACTAAACTCTTTGGATGTGTTAACCAATTGCTTGGCATTGTTAAGGAAGCTAGAAACAATCGTACTTCTCAAGCCACTACTACTACTCAACCTACTACTACTACTACTTTGCTGCCTTTGTCCCTTTGCAGGGGTAGGCCTCCTGGATCTTGCGTTGCCACTTTCCTCTATCCAAAGCGTCCCCTTTCTCCAGTCCCACTATTTTCATATCCTCCTCCACCACATCACCCCATCGCTTTCGCTGTCTTCCTCTACTTCTCTTCCCCTCTACTCTCAGGTCAAAAGCCCTCCTTGCCATATCATCCTCTCCTCTTCTCAGCATATGTCCGACCCACCTCAATCGAGATTTAGTTATCCTGTCCAAAATACATTCAACCCCAAGTTCTCTCCTGATCTCTTCACTTCTCCTTCTCTCCCTGAGCGAAATACCGGACAACCATCTCAGCATTCGCATCTCGGTCCTCGCCAACATCAACTCCTCTGTCTTTCGGAGGGTCCACGTTTCCGATCCATACAAAAGGACCGGTCTTATTATTGCCTCATAAATTTTGATTTTCAATTTCCTCGGCATCTTGGCATCACAAAGTACCCCTGTCAGTTCTCGCCATTTTAACCACCCCTTACTGATTCTACTTTTCACCTCCACGGTGCATCCTCCATTTTCATCTATCATCACTCCCAGGTACTTAACCTTAGCCTTTTGCGTGATGTCAAGTCCGTTTCTATCCGTTAACTTCAGATTTATCTTCTGATTTTTAACACTGGCCAAAACCTCTGTTTTGTTAATGTTTAATTTCATTCCTCCATTCTCCAGACATTTCTGCCAATCCCCCAACCTTTGTTGCAACTCTTCTTCACTGTTCGCTATCAGCATTATGTCGTCAGCATAAAGTAACTCCCACAGCCCCTGTCTGCCAATGGTTTTGCTCAACTCATCCATTACCGTTATAAACAGCAGAGGACTCAAAGCTGATCCTTGGTGTAACCCCACTCCAACTTCAAATTCTTCTGATCTACCATTAGGTGTTCTGATAGCAGTCCGTGCCCCTTTATACATTTCCTCTACCAGCCGAACTAGTTTTTCAGGCACTCCTTTCCTTCTTAAGCACCAGAACACCACCTCTCTAGGTACTCTATCATAGGCCTTTTCTAGATCCAAACAAGCATAGAACACTCCCTGGTTTCCCTCTAGCCTCTTCTCTTGTATCTGCCTTGCTATAAATATTGCATCGATGGCACTCCTTCCCTTCATGAATCCAAACTGTCTTTCATCTATCTCCACCTTTCCTCTCAGTCTGCTCTCCACCACCTTCTCCAATACTTTAAAGGCGTGTTCTAACAGCTTAATCCCTCTGTAGTTGTTGCACTGTAGTGGATCTCCCCGTTGCTTATATATCGGCACCATATCACTTCTCTTCCACCCCTCCGGTATCTTCTCGGACACCCATACTCTTTTCATTATGTTAAATAACCATTCTTTCCCCTCCAGCGCCAGAGCCTTAAGCATTTCCACTACCACTCCAGATGGTCCAGCCGCTTTACCATTTTTCATAGATTCCAACGCCCGATTAACTTCTGCCCGTGTAATATCCTCCACCGGACTAAGGTTTTCTTCTACGTTTATCAGGACACCTCTCTCATTTTCCTCATTTAACAGGTTTTGGAAGTATTCTTTCCATCTGTGGAGTATCCTTTCCGCCTGTATTAACAGCTCTCCATTCTCACCCTTTAGCGCATTTATTTCTAATATATCCCTTCTAGCACTCGCTCTGTTTCTTGCTATTTTATATATAGTCTTCTCTCCTTCCTTGGTCTCAAGCTTTTCATACCACTTTTCCCACTCTCTTTCTTTAGCAATTCTCACTGCTCTTTTGACTGTTCTGTTACACTCCTTATATTTTTCTCTATCTTCTTGATTGTCTCCTTTCTGCCATACCCTAAATGCTTCCTTTTTCTTTCTTACTGCTTCTTTGACCTCCTCATTCCACCACCATGTCTCTCGCCAGAGCCGTTTCCCTTCTCTTGTTTTTCCACAAATCTGCTCCGCGGCTCCCTTCACAATATTCACGAAATCTTCCCATTCCTCATTCACTCCTGCCTCCCCATTCAGCTTCCTATCTTTCATCCTTTCCAGTACTTCTCGTTGGAACTTATTAACATTCTCCCCTTTCATTTCCCATATCTTCAATCGAGCCCGGCACTTTTTGTTTTCTCTTGGAGGTCTATCTTGTACCATTATGTCCATTACCAAGAGCCTATGCTGTCTCACCGCCGCCTCTCCTACTATGACCTTACAGTCCTGTACTAGCCTGCTATCCTTTTTTGACATTAAGAAGTAATCAATTTGGCTACAATTTCCTCCACTCTTGAAAGTGATCAGGTGTTCTACTTTCTTTAGGAACCAAGTGTTCATAATTTTAAGATCAAACGCTGTTGCTATTTCAATGATCTTTTCCCCTGCTTCATTTCTCTCTCCAAACCCTTTACCACCATGAACCTCTTCTGACCCCTCAGCGGTCTTTCCCACGTGGCCGTTTAAGTCTCCTCCCAAAATCAGCATATCCTCACTTCTCACATTTCGCAGAACCTCTTCGAGACTTTCTTCAAAATCCCTCTTTTCCTCCTCAGAGCATCCCACCTGTGGTGCATATCCCGACACCACATTCACTATCATTTTTCCTATCACCATTTTAATTCTCATTAATCTTTCACTCTTCCTGTCTACCTCTATCACTTTCTTTTTATACTCCTCATCCAATATTATTCCCACACCATTCCTTCCACTCTCTCCAGTGTAGAACAACTTAAATCCTTCTCCCATCTCTCTTGTACCACTGCCCTTCCATCTAGTCTCCTGAACACATAGAACCTTCACCCTTCTCCTCATCATTACATCAACCAATTCTCTTCCTTTCCCTGTCATACTCCCTACGTTCCATGTTCCCACTCTCAATTGAAACCTTCTCTCTTGACCTTCCCTTCTCTTTCGTTTAGTTTTCCGTTGCCGCTGCATATCTTCCGGTCTTTGACCATCATTTATTGGGATAACCCCAAATGCAGAGGAAGCGGGATCTCCATCTTTCTTTTTGTCGTAGGCTGATGGATTCGCCCACGGGATACTTTGGGCTGTATCCTGCCTCATCGCAAGATCCTTATTCATTATTTCTTGAAGCCGAAAAATTTTCCAGCCGGATGCCCTTCCTGACGCCAACCTCTTTTAATCGCCTTTTACGATACGCAGAGGATACGGTTGCTGTATTCTAATCCCCGAGCAACAGGGGCACTCAAGCCACTACTACTGCTCCTAACCAATTATCTTATTCAGAGGTCCTTACGACCAACTTAAAACAAAGCAAGACGACATCTGTTATTCAGAAAACTTTGAATAACAAAATTGACAAAGAAGGCTTGAGGGGCAACCATGCGGTGATAGTATACCCTAGGCAAACAGAGAATGGGTCCAGGATAAATATGGATGAAGTAGCTAAAACAATCAAACAAAGGGTTGATTGTTTTAGCTACTTTTGGGGTACAGGTAAAGTCTGTCTTTAAAATTAAAAGAGACGGAATATGCGTTCGAGTGAAGAATACTAAGGATTGTCAACTATTGACTAACGCAATTCGAGCCTTACCCGAGGTAGCTGATAAAATCGAATGCAAACAGGCAGAGGGCAGGAAACTCGCGCTTAATTTTTCTTAATGTCCCTGATTCTATCTCAGCAGAAGAAATACCTGAGGCACCATTTGAGCAAAATGATATTTGGGGTAAAATAAGAAGTGAAGAATTACTACAAGACTGTAAAGTTCGGACAATTATACATAGGGGAAGAGTGAAAGAAAATTGTGGTTACGTTGTTCTTTCGGTAACTCCTAAGATCCGTCAAGTAATATTAAACAGTAAGTACGTCTCTCTGGGTTGGGCCAGTGTACGTGTAGATGACTTTGTACCGCTAATTAGATGTTACAACTGTTGCGGTTATAATCACATGGCCCGTGACTGCAATAACAGGCTTACCTGCAGCCAATGTGGAAGAGAGCATAAATATACAGATTGCACGAGGAAACACAAAACACCATCATGCATTAATTGTAAAGAACACAACGAGAATCAACCTACTAATAAACATGTGGGTACCGAGGAGGGTCGACAAGGTCAGACCTCTGGTTAATGTCGGCAACAAGTCGGAGGGACTTGCCCACTTGTCAGAAATGGCTTAATTTGTCGGTAGGGATCCCGTAGGGACAGGACTGCT
>NW_027120859.1:0-684 GCF_030686945.1 Centruroides vittatus | reverse complement strand
TGGTAAAAAAAGAGGACCAAAACCTAAAAACATAGAAGATCAGGAGTTGAAAAAGCAAAAGCTTGCCTTAGACCAAAAGTTCGGGTTAGACCTAACTCTAGATAAAGGTAAATCTTCAAAAATTAGCAGTTTAACATCAAAATATGTGAAAATCAATTCATGGAGGTGGTAGAATTCCATTCTAACACATATGTTTCTTTAACAAAAACAAAAGGAACTATCCACCTAACAAATATAATATTAATATTAACGACTTTAAATTTTATAAAAAAGCTTTTTGATGCAATGAAACGAACATTTAGACAAATGTTGTAAATGTTTAAAATATGTCTTTTATATTAAGGAAAAAAGCTTTTAGAGGTTATGCTAAAAACTTATCGTGCTCTTATTTTAGAAAATAGTGATCCATCTGTCTTTTTTGGAAAAATAACATCTAGTATTTATAATATTTTAGCTAATGATAATTTCGTTTGTAGAAGAAAATTTTTAATAAATTTAAAAACTAAATTTATAAAATATAAAGATGATGATATTATAGAATATCAAGATGTTTATTTTTCTAGTCGTGTTGAGCATATTTTATCCTCGTATATGATTAATGAAAAATTAATGAATGCATTTGATACAATTTTAAACTATATTGATGAGTTTATAAAATATGGATCAGGGTGGATACTGAAAGAA